>NC_081171.1:3141394-3441394 GCF_012432095.1 Onychostoma macrolepis
CGCCATCTAAACAATTATGTTTTTTTCATGAATATTGGCTTCTGTTTCCCAAAGCTAATTACTCTTTTATGAGTGACTTGTATTCTTTCTATGCCGTGATTAACATCGGTTAGCAGGTTCACATAATTCAGCATCAGTTTGAAACACACTGGAATTAAATCAGCCTGAAAGGGCTGATCTAACGAATATCCAGACAGCATGTTTGTTTTGTTTTGTTTCCAATAAATTGCGAATCTGTAATATTATCCTGCAGCGTTTGTGTTGTATTTCTCAAATCATGTACAGTACTAAAGTGATACATAATTTTTACCATTTAATCAGGTGAAAAATCAGAGACTCTAGGCATTAACAAGCTGTTTTATATAAGGATATTACAGATTCTCAATTTATTAAAAACACATGTTATCTCCTCATGTGAAATGACGAAAACACCTTAATGAGTGTTAAGAACACCTTAATGACTGTTCGCGAATCTCCCTTTTCTGTCAAAGATATTAGAAAAGGTAGTATCATCACAACTATGTTCCTTCTTAGAGAAAAATGATATATGTGAGGATTTCCAGTCAGGTTTTAGACCATATCATAGTACTGAGACTGCTCTCATTAGAGTTACAAACGACCTGCTTCTATCATCTGATCGTCGTTGTATCTCTCTATTAGTGTTACTGGATCTTAGCGCCGCGATCACAACATTCTTTTAAATAGACTAGAAAATTACGTTGGCATTAGAGGAAGTGCACTGGCATGGTTCAAATCGTACTTACCTGACCACCATCAATTTGTGGCAGTAAATGAAGAGGTATCATACCAATCACCTTAATATCTACACATGTTGTCTTGTTAAAATCTGAAGTCTGGGGTTTTTCGTCTGTTTCATGGTGAAAATGGTGAAAATCTTATTATTTAGGCCATATGATGAAAGCAGTGAATCTGAAATATTCATTGAATTGAGAATCTGTAATATCTGCAGTGTTTGTGCTCCAGGCACAAATTATTCCACCTTAAAAGACTTATTTAGGGGTATTACAGATTGTCAATGTATTATAGCTTAGGACACATCTGCAGTGTTTGTGCTTCAGACATGATGAATTACGAAAAAATTATTCCTCAAATCATGTGCTTTTGAAAAAAAGTGTTGTCTCAATGAATGTATTGATTAATTGTCTGATTGATGCATGCATTTATTTATGCACTTATTTTTGACGTAATTGATATTTTATTAGTAACTGTGCTACATTTTCATGAAAAGAATGTCAAAACTATATAAGTGAATGAGTAATATACAATAAATTAAGAAGCTGTAAAATCCTTTTCTTTTTCGATAAATTGAGAGTCTGTAGTATTAACCTGCAGTGTTTGTGCTCCTAACATGAGTGATTCCTCAAACCATGTCTCTTACTTTACCATTAAGCAGGTGAAAAAACACAGGTGTTGTTTATGTCAGGCTGGTTTTGTGTGGTTTATGTGTTCGGGTGAGGTCAGCACGAGCTCTGTCGGGTCATTCGTTTTAATGATGCTCTCTCTCAGGTCTCAGGTCTCAGGTGTTCTCTGGTGTTGTCTCAGTAGATTGGCTCACAGCGGGACGTTTCATCTCACAGAGAGCTGCTGAACTCTGCTGCTGTGTTGACTACCCTCTGATTCTGATTGTCAGCTTTACTGGGGTTGAATCCAGCGTTGCACCGAATGCTTTGTGTCTCGTGTTGAAAGCTGTTCTCATGTCCACTATGTATGCAAACCAATTGAAAAGCTTTTGAAATGCATAGTGCGCATTTGAATAATAATGCATATTACAGTGTGCTATTTTGATTGACATTATGAGAAAAATTGTATCATTGTATTATTTTTATTACATTCACATTTATATTCACTTATTTATGCATTTATTTATGGTTTCATGCATTAATATGTTGTGCATTTATTTATGCATTTATTTTTTTGCAATTATTTATTTACGCATTTATTTATCATGCATGCATAAAATAACTGATATTATAGAAATCAATTTGCTACATTTTTATTAAAGAGGTAAAAAATTAAACAATATATATGTAAACTATCATTTTATGTATTTATTCATGCATTTATTTATTAATGCATTTATGCATTGCTATTTTCTGCATTTACTTATGTTTACTTATTTATACATTGATATTTTGAGCATTGCTTTTTTAATGCACTTATTTATTTGTGTCATTTATGAATTTTTATGCATTCATGAAATTATTTATGCATGAATGACAACAGGTTATAGGAGTTATAAATGTACTGCATTTTCATGTCAAAATTGTAAAAATATTTCTTAAAAATATGCTTTATTCCTTTCCTTTCGTTATGGGGTGACATATGTTTTTTATTTATCTATTTATTTTATTTTATTTTATTTTTTGGAACGTTTCTATGGCATTCATGGAACAGGGAATAGTTTAAGATCCAAACACGGTAATAATGTCGTACAAATTAAGTCATGAAAGCTAGAAGACAAAGCCTGCTTTTGTAGATTAATTATAATGCTTGAATTAAAATAATACATGGGCGTTTGAATAGTACCTTCATTAAATTTAATGCAAGTTTAATGCGAGTTATTTTAGCCTGTGCTTGCAGCTCTGAGCAGTTTTTTTTTTTATTCCTCATTACACATTTCTTTCTCCTTTTCTTAGTTCTTTTTAGCAGCAGAACGCCTACATCCTACTAGAAATCACAACTTCCTCACTCAAACAAACCGGCGCTGTACTGTAGGTGAGAAAGAATGAGTTGTGTTTTTGTGTGGACTGAAGGATTAACGTTCACTGTACTGTGGAAGTTCACCAGACGGTTTACAGCAAAAATACAAATCCAATTCAATGCACTTTTAAACAGTCATAAAGAAAGAGCTTATGGACCCTTGAAACTGGAGAAAGGGTCATTGTTCAGCACTGGACACTATTCTCAGGAGGTCAAGACAAGCGGTTAGAAGTTTTGATTTAATTGGCCCTTTTGGGATGGAGGGGTATAAATATGTATAACCTGCCAATATTTCCACCATTTTGGTCATTTTTAAATGGCTTTCTTTAAAGTGCTTTAAGAATCTTTTCCTGCTTTGGTGCTGTGTAGCGACCCATAAACTTGGTGCAATCTTGATTTTTCGCCCAAGAGAATAGGGTCAGTCTGGTACTGAAGAACCTTTTGAACTCTGAAATTCTTAAAAAAAAAAAAAAATTAAAATTTTCTTGTGCTGTTATTCCATTTGAGCACAAAGCCCCCAAAAACCGTATATGCAAACGAAAAAGGACTACATGCAAAACCGTGGCCTCTTGATTCACTTCAGGGTTTATCCAATGGTCAGCATTACAAAAAGTCATAACAGGAAATAGTTATAAAAGCTCAAATATAATGTATTTTTAAATAAATCATCAATTTATTTCTTTAAGCATTTCTATAAAAAATAGTTTAGCAGTTGTTTAGAAATATATTTCCGTCACGCTCGCTTTATTTTTTTTTATTTTAACATAATTTCAATAATTTTTTTTCTATAATCATTTAAAAATATCTTTTCTATAAGCTCAGGCACTTCATCTTTTTTATTTCAATTAATTTTTTATTTTTCTTTAGCTTTATTTAAACTTGTTTTATTTTGTTTCATTTATTTGTATATTATTAATATTACCATCTTTAAACATACATTACAAACAAATCTTTAAACAAAAGCTTATAATTTAATAACTTTCTTTCTATAAGCATTTCTATAGAAAAGGGTTTAACATACTTTGAGAAATATATTTTCTTCAAGACCAGGCAGTATTTTTTATTTTATTTTATTTTATATTATTTTTTATTTTATTTATTTTTATTTATTTTTTTATTTTAGAACATCATTTCAATCCGTTTATCATTCAGTTTATTATTTTCTCCACTATGTGATGAGTGTTCTGTGCAGTAGGACAGATCACAGCTTTATTAAACGTTTGTCGCATGTATCCGGGAGCTCTCGCTCCGGTCTGGCCTGTGTGCTGACTCTGGTTTACCGTGAAATGCAATTGCTGAGTATTGCGACGGAGGCTGTTTTCCCAGGTCATTTTTCACTGTGAGCCGCAGACTCCTGCTTTATCTCAGCACACAGGCATCATTAGAGATGACGCTGTCCGGCTGCAGCGCCGCTGACTGTTGTGCCGCGCCGGGATACGCATCTCTCCGTATATTCCACAGAGAGAAAAGTGTTTCTTGGACATGCTTAATCTGTCTTCTTTTCAGCGCGCCGACGCTCCCCATCCATCAAACGGCGCTCACAGTGGCTGCGCGTCAGTCTGCCGTCCCGCGCAGGATTCTGCTCTCTGTCTCCCCTCCTGTTATCTAATATATTTTTAATGCATGACTGTCTTTGTGTGTATGTAGCTCTCTCTCTCTCCCTCTCTCACTTCTCTTTCTGTGTTTCTTTATAAAACTGCTGTGCCCTCAAGCACAGAAACACAAGCAAGAAATCTCCCTGAATTTTCACTTTCTATTAGCATCTGTACTCAGATTCGCTCAGAGAGCCGCTCGGCTTCGTGATTTATAGCTCTGATAGAGAAATTTTATATTTACAAGCAGCAAAATAAACATCGCAAATTTGATTCCAGCATGTTACGGCCTGCCTTGGGGATGGCTGTTTATTATATGTCTGGAGGAAAACGTGAAGAGCACAGCGAGCGTGTCTGGCCATGAAATGAAATATTAGAGCGATTATTGTCATGTCAGGAGGCCGTCTTTTCAGGGGGAGGTGGTGGGTTTTTGCCAGTTGTTTGTTTTTGGTTTGATTCTGTCTTTTCTGTTTGTCTGTGCCCTGATGGAGTCTAGTGGAAACAGACTTTTGACTTTCATCATGCTGTAAAGTCTGGACAGGACGAGACAGAAACATTGATGCATGATGCATGCCCAATCCCCAAATTAGTTGTGCTTTTACATGCCGTTTAAAGATTGTATGTCTTGAATATACAGTATATTTGAACTAATAGAGAACAGTAATAATAAAAATAATAATTTTATTTTATTATTTAGTTTACATTTTATTGCATTGTGTTTTATTACATTTCATGTTATTTTTTTACATTGCATTGTGGTCTAAGATTTTATTTTTTATTTTTTAATTGGGCTATGCTTATCTAACTCCTTACACTGATCTTATAGTTATCTTAACTGCTAACACTTTCCTCTTGAGAATGAATGGCTGTAAAGTTGAGTAATTATGCAAACAATAGCTAAGTAAGTTTGTTTACTGTACCTGTGATCACTGCTGTTTCCTGTAAAACTAACAGTAGTGTAAATTGCTACTAAGTGCCTAAAACTTAAAACGTTTTGATTCTATGAACCTCACAGACTTGACTGCAGAATGCAGCGAATTGATCAACCAGAATCAAGCATTCCAGACTGATATTTTTATAATTTAGACAGCAGATTTTTTTTTTTGTCTTGCTGTGATTTGTCTTTTCATCAGCTAGAGAGAAAGAAAGAGATGATGTGAAGTCGTTTCCTCCTGTAAATGGGAATATCTGTCAAAAGTATTGAATCGGAAACCTGTGGCTGACAGTTGTTGGCAGTTTTTACTTGTCAGAGATCAATAGCAATTTGATAAGTATCAAACACGCTGCTGTCTGTTCTGATGCGTTCAAATGTAGCTGTTCTGTGAGGACGCATCAGTGAAGTGCCACAACACTGTGTCAGATTGACAGATGCCTCGTGATGCATGTGAATATATATACGGACAGAGTGTGATGTTTCATATCTGCTCTTTTTTTGTCTTGCCAACTCTAAAATAGCATCCAAACTTCAGAATGAATCCATCCATCTATTGAACACCCTTTATTTTGAACAAAATGCAATCTGCATGTACACTATCTCCAGAGGTTTGATTGGTCTAGAAGCAATGCAACAGTTTTGCCCAACAAAACCGCATTTCCTGTCACAAGTAAAGCGTGAATCACACATCTAATCGCTCTTCATTCTATTGTATCTTCCCGTGATTGTTGGGAAGTGATAAAGAGGCTAATGCATGCAGTTCATCCCATCCAGAATCACTTGTGCACATCATATACTGTAGATCAGATATGTTTGCACTGAAAGCATCCATGTTTTCTGACCTTGCATTTATATTTTTACTCAGCGTTCAGCCGGCTGATGATTCATCTTTTGGCCCAGTAAAGCTGCGGTTTGTGCTGTCTTAATCTGGTATTCAGCGTGCCATAGTCTGGCTCCCTCATGGCATGACATTATTGCAGATACGCTCAGGCAAGTGGTGAGCGGAGCTGCATTTGGATTCCTAGATCATTCAGTCGATAAGTCTTGATTGCCTGAGCAATGGAGGGAATGGTTGTAATCCTGAGGGATTTCTTCGGCAGCCATTCTGCCTCTAGATTGCTAGAAACGCCTTTTTCAGATACCATTTTTCATTTATTTTATCCGTTCTCGTGCAACGACTGGTTTTGAGTCCCTACCTGAAATGCCAGATTGATAAACTGTCTGAAAGTGACGGTGCAGATTTTTCCAGTCTCACTGGGGACTTTAGTAAAATGCCACCAGTGCCGCCAGTAAATCTCTGACCTTTCTTCCTTTCTGGTTGGAAATACTGCACGTTCTCGCATGCAGATGCGTTTTGTTCAAAACGAATGGTCCTTTTGAAATGAATCGTCGTGAGAAAGCGACTGTGAGCCACACCAGATGTTGTCCGTGTCTTTTTATGTTGACAATCCCGCTGGAGATATAGTGGACAAGGAGCGATGGCATGCTGGGATTGTTCACCATGGAAACCCGCTGTTGATCGAGCCCAAAAAAGCAGCGTTTGGAAAGGACCACCTGAACATCAAGCTGTTCACACGGCCTGTTATCAAACAAATAAAAACTGACCAGCTCTGACAACACTCGGGATCATGGTGTGATTGTTGACCAGATGCATTATGTGGGTTTAACAGATCTACCAGGCAGCATGGATATGGCTACATGTCCAAACTGAACACATGTCTGTTTACTAATGCTTTACTTTGAATTCATTGCACTACATTATTTATTTGCATCTTTGTTTTATTTCATTTAATTAATTAATTTGTTTGTTCTTTAATTCATTCATTCATTCATTCATTCATTTTAAGTGTATTTATTTGTTTGTTTATTCATTAATTTATCATTCCATTTTATTCATTCATAATAATTTATTTAAATGAATTGATTTCATTTATAATTAATTTATAGTATTTCATTTATATTAATAATTTTTAATTATACATTTTCATTGAATTTAATTTTAATTAATAATTTGAACATTATTCAAATGTTATATAAATTTAATTAAACAAATTATTTAATTACATTTCTCCTTATTTTTCTTTAATTTTCATTTAATTTTAAATTAACTTTTAAATGATTTTAACATGACTTTTAGCCTGCCTATGTTCAATTCAATTCATGTTTATTTGTATGGTGCTTTTCACGATACAAAACATTGCAAAACAGCTTCACAGAAAATTTAAGTTTCTACATTATATTTAGGAAAAGCTTATCAGTGGTGACTGCCAAGTTGATGTCTGTACGGCAGAAATGTACAGTATGTCCAGTTATGTCCAGTTATGTATTCAAACAAACGGTCAACACTATTAACGGCAATGATTACATATTGGTCCTCTGAGGGGTTAACACCCAACCTTTAACACCCAAATTTTTATCTGTAGAGGAAGTAACAGTGCATCCGTCTAGATGCAAATTACAATCTGAGAAATTCTGTGTACTGTTTTTTTGGTCCAATAAGTAATATCTCTGTCTTATCCAAATTTAATAGGAGAAAATTATTGGTCATCCAATATTTTACATTTTTAACATACTCTGTTATATAGTTGAGTTTCATCAGCAAAACAATGGAAACTAATCCTGTATTTTCTAATAATATTACCAAGGGTCAACATGTATATTGAAAATAACAGCGGGCCTAAGACAGATCCTTGTGGCATTCCATACTTTACTGGTGTTAATTGAGATGATTCCCCATTTCAATAAAAGTGATAACAGTCGGACAGGTAGGATCTAAATCGTCTTAAAGCCTGCCCTTGGATACCCATATAGTTTTGTAATTGATCTCTAAGTATATCATTATCTATAGTGTCAAATGCAGCACTCAAGTAAAATGCAAGATCAAGTAAAACTAGCAATGAGAAGTGGCTTTGGTCTGATACAAGAAGCAAGTCATTTGTACTTTTAACAAGTAAAGTTTATGTGCTATGATGGGGCCTGAAACCGGACTGAAATTCTTCAAAGTTATCATCTTTTTGTTTTTTGTTTTTTTTTGAAGGAAGGAGCACAATTGAGCAGACGCAACTTTTTCTAAAGTTTTAGACTTGAACGGATAATTTGAAATGGGTCTGTAATTTGCCAGTTCACTAGGATCTAGTTGTGGTTTCTTAAGCGGCATAATAACTGTTGATTCTTCTGCTACAGGTAACAACTACTGTATGTCTGTTAAATTACCGTTCTCTATGAAACATGTTATACAAACTTGTATAACTTATTCAGTTTCTGACAGTGTTTGTTGAATGTAAATCAACTGAAAATGGAAAAAAGAACATGTTTAACTTCCAGCTCTGATATTCAGACTTGTTTTGATGTTTGTGGTGTTTGACGTTAGGTTGTTTGTCTCCGATTAATGTGTATCAGTATCTATTTATTATTTACTGGCACCTCTGTGCTTGTAATGGGCATCTTCACACAGAATCCCTTGGATCTCTGTTGGAAGACTGTTTTTTTTTTTTCTAGGAAGCTAATTTGTAAACACGAATGCATCATTACAAATTTTTCTGTGAATTTTTGAATCTTAATTATCCAGATTTATTTTAAAAAATAATAATGCATTAAGGCATGAGGCCATCCGTAATGGTAATTTACCACAATTAAGAGAGTGTAATGCACAAATCTAACTTACATTTTTCTCTTTCTTTCTCTCTTCCTGCTCCTTTCTTTCTTTCTGTCCTCTGTTTCCTCTCCCTCTGTCCTGTATCCAGCATGTGTCTGAGCTGTTGGCGGTGGTACGTCTTCCATTCATCCATCCCAGCTACCTGCTGAACGTGGTGGACAACGAAGAGCTGATCAAATCTTCAGAGGCCTGCAGGGACCTGGTGAATGAAGCCAAGCGCTACCACATGCTGCCACACGCCCGCCAAGAGATGCAGACGCCTAGAACTCGCCCGCGACTGTCTGCTGGTACATTGTTCAGCATGGCTTATGGTCTCTATAAGATTAGTATGATCCTTGTGGTGAACATCAGATACACTGGTGCTGCTCTGAGTTGCATTTCTGTGAGTTTGTTTCTTCATGGGAACAGATTTGGAGAAATTCAGCATTCCATCACTTGCTCACTAATGGATCCTCTGCAGTGAATGAGAGTCCAGACAGCTGATAAAAACATCACAATAATCCACAAGTAATGCACACCACTCCAGTCCATCAATCAATGTATTGTAAAGCCAAAAGCTGCGTGTTCGTGAGAAAAAAATCCATCATTAAGATGTTTTTAACTTCAAACCGTTGCTTCTGGCCACAGTAGTCCATAATCCATTGTAACTCTTCCTCCAGTAAAAAAAAAGTCCATCTCCTGTTGTCTCTCTCATCAAAATCCACAAATATATTTGTTTAAAATAGTTATAGATTGTGTAGATTGTATATGGTGCTTAATCTATGCATATTTCACTCCTGGTTCAGGTGAGATGACTTTTTCACTGGAGGAATGCAATATTATGGACTACGGACTTAATGATGGATTTGTTTCTTATGAACACACAGCTTTTGGCTTCACAAGACATTGACTGATGAACTGGAGTGGTGTTGATTACTTGTGGATGTTTTTATCAGCTGTTTGGACTCTCATTCTGATGGCACCCAATCACTGCAGAGGATCCATTGATAAGCAAGTGATGGAATCCTGAATTTCTCCAAATCTGATAAAGAAACAAACTCGTCTATATCTTGGATGGCCTGAGAATGAGTAAACTTTAAGATATCTTCATTTTTGGGTGAACTATTCCTTTAACTCATGACATTGTGGTCGTGACTTGTACACTCTGGTTAGTAGTTGGTCTTTATGTATGCAGTGCACTAGGGCTCCTTTTGCATGCTATATTGTGTTTTTTAGCATGTGTTGACCAATCAGCAGCAGGACTGTTTTATAACAATGCAGTGCACAGATATAGAAGCAGCAGCAGCAGTGTGCTGGATAGAAATCCGTACTGATGCGGTGTGATAGAGCGCTGTTGAGCGGAGCGTCTGGAATAGAGCCACAGCGCTGTCAGAGAGCTGCCAAAGCGAGTGTCAGCCACGGCCGTCAGCACACCTGCGCCTCTTATTACTGAGGTTTAGCCAGTGGGTAAATTTCACCTGTGTGTACTTAAGACAAGCTGCGCTGAAATTATCACACCCAACGACCCAGTTCACCGCCGACCGCGGGGCTTTAACATTCTCTACATTCATTATTATATAAAGAGTCAGAAACGGAAATCTGTTTTGATTCGTCTTTTGTTGTTGCTTTTGAATAGCACTGTTCTTTTTGAAAGCGCCACAGTATTTACACCCAAAAATGTGTTGAATGTCTTATGTAGGTTTGGAAACAAGAAAGTATTTTAAAATGGAACAAAAAATAAAACACCAAATGTGAGATAAAGCCGCAGCTTTACTGAAAAATGACAAAAACTTTAAGTGTTTCAAACAGCATGACCTTTTGCCATTTTGAATTACTGTAGCCTATGCAGCGAGGCTGTTTTAACATGCAGTGAAACACTTCACATTTAGAGAACTTGCTTTTCCAGGTGGATGAAGTTTTATGTCAGCAGCACCCATTCAAGTGGAAAGAACCAGGTTTATTTGGTCATGACATGACATAAAAGACTTATTGTCATGCTTTAACATGTAGTTTGTAAATGCTGCAATTATAATTGTGAAACAGTGTGATTGTTGCATATTTTCAATGTTTATTTCCAGCGCTGACGCTTTCCATTATTAGTGCATTTACTGTGAAAACAAGTCTTTTGTCAGTTGAATTATTTTCTGCTGTAATTTGCGTACTAAATTTTCCTGTGAAGTAAACTTGAAAACATTCACAGCCCATTTTTGTCACATAATACAAAATACATTTGTCAAGAGTTTGGAAGCTGCAATTATGTGCACTGAAGCCTGAAAATTCTGCTTTGCATCACAGGAATAAATTGCATATTACAATTATTCACATAGAAAAATGCTATTTTAAATTGTAATAATATTTCACAATATTACTATTTTTACTGTAGTTTTGATCAAATAGATGCAGCCTTGGTGAGCAGAAAAGACCCAAACTTTTTGGATTTATTGGATCATGAAATACAAGTATTTTTGATATCATAAGAAAAGAAAAGTCATTTTACAGGTGAGAAATTGCATTTTGAAGAAAGGTTGTATTTTATTTTTCTTAAATCAGGGTCATGTGTTAAGAAATTAAATAGACTCAGTACTCACTTCATGCTGACTTTAAATGCTACAAAGCCTCTTTTCTAAATATGTTTGAAGGTGCATTTTCTCTCCTGCTCTATTGTTTTATGCTCCCAAACCTGTTGCTAGAGGGTTTGGGGGAAAATCTAAATCCAGAAAGCTCCTTGAATTCTTTTCATGTCATAATCCATTGCTGTGATTTGGAGCGGGGCAGAGGTGGGGCGATCAGCGGCAGATCGCCTGCTGCTTGAGTCTCTAATGCCACAGTCAGCAGGAAGGAGCCGAGCGCAGCGGGGTCCCGCGCTCCACGGGAGATCATGAGGCTGGCAGAAGGGCACAGACCCCGGGTCCCGATCCCAGCCACGCTGCATTAATACAAGATGAGAGAAGTGCTCTTGTAAATTTTGGTAGCACTTTAGATTAGAAAATACATTGAGTTTTCCCTCAATAAACTAATTCAAATTTACTGTTTATTTATAGTAAGTAAATAAGTTATGTTTAAGAGTGGGCTAGTATTAAGGGATCTAGAATATGATCATGCATTAATATACGCTTTATACATACTAATAAACAGCCAATAGGCTAGTAATATGCATGCTAACAAGCAACTAGTTAATAGTGAATAGTGTTCCCTGGTTACCAAAATTTCATATAATGATTATAGTGACCAAAATGATTCATTATTTTTTACTGCATGAAAACATGTAGACTGAGAGTAGCATGGCTTGTTGGACATAGCAACAGTAACTAAGGAGGGTGGATTTTTGCCAAGGGTCAATTGCACATTAGCTTGTTTTACTGATTAACAGCAAAAATATTGTCCAATTTTTGTATTATTCTGAACAAACAGCAGATGGACTGAATAAAATGTAAATCTACTGTCTGACAGCAGGTGGCGCCTATGGAACAGCAGAAATAAAGCTGTTTCCACAGTAACCACTGTAAACAAAGCAGAGCTGGGCTTATAAACACTACTTTATTAGGCATTACACAGAGGAAAAGAAAATGCCATTGAAACTTTTCTGAAGTCAGTCGGTTCCCCCTTAAGCATTCAGAGTATTCATTCACACATTCTTTCATATAATTTCACTCTCAGCACTCTGTTTTTAGTCATGGTTTTGTAGGGGCAGATACAAGCAACTAATACATCACTGATACGTAATTCACACATCACCGACATATACACACATGCATATTTCTCAGAAATCTCAGACTGCTAAAGAGGTTCAACCTTCTGGTTCAGGGAGACAAGTTCGAGCTCTAAGCAAGCTGATGTTGCCGGTGTTGGTGAATTCTGGGGGGGCCTGTGTACGGGCAGATACAAGCAACCAATACATCACTGATACATAATTCACACATCACCGACATATACACGCATGCATATTTGACACGTCCCCTTTAAGAGTTGGCGAGTTTTGGTTGATGTGTGGTTATGACGCAGAAAATAAATACGACTGTTCTGGTCTGATGCAGTAATCTTGACTCCGTGTATTTTTGATAGCTTAGCTTAGAAAGCTACAGTTTCACACAAAACGAAACCTGCATGTTGCGTATGCGTGAGACTGGTACTAACTTTGCTGAATAATTACCCTGAGTTTTTCATATCGCGATAATCAAATACTACTTTATTGATAATTAAAATATGAAAGGGTAACACTAACCGTCAGGACTTTTTTTTACACTCACGTATAAGCAGAAGTGTTGCTGCAGACAGTCAGGTACCTGCTGGAGGATGCTGTGATGTGGTTGATGGCGGAACATGAACAGGGCTTGTCGTGTGGCGTTTGATTGATGCTGCTGCTGTAATGTAGTGAGGGTTTGTGGGAAGGGGGTTTTGTTTGTGGGAAAAAGGGGGGCTCTCATAACAGGAAGCTGCACTGGTGTGAAGTGGGAACACAACCTGCAGTCGTGTGGCTGAAAGTGTTGCCACACAAGCAGATATTTGTGCCAATCAAATGCTTTTTTTCTTCTGGAAACGGCTGTGAACCCGAGCTTGAGCCGAAATATCACGCCGCTGGTTGCGTCACATTAGCATGCGTGTTTCAGTGCACATGCATCTTATTCGCTATCCACTGCAGCACCGGTATAGAGCTGTGTCATGAGTATTTAAATTATGTTTTCATTATTTTTAGCATAAATATGTCTCCTTTCTATGCAAATGAGACTTGTTATAGATTCCACCGTATTCACAACAGTCATTGCTTGGTTCTTTTACAGCCTGCAGAAAGCTAATTTATTAAAAAGAGATGTTTGCTTGATAAAATACACAAAATATAAAAATGTATATATGATATAAAAATGTAATTTGTGGCAGTTAAACTTTTAAACTGTACTTAAAATTAAACAAGATATTTGTATAAAATATATAACTTTTTTAAATTAATATATATGTATATGTGTGTGTAGAATTATTTAGTAATATATCAATTATATCTGTATTTATATTTGTAAATATATTATATCTGTATTATTGTTTTTTGTTGAATTTTATTTATTATTTATATGCAGTAAGTGCATGACTGCACTATTTAAAACAAATAAATAATATTTTTTATTTGATGAATATGTGTGCATGGGTGTGTGTATAGTATAGGAAATTATGATCCGCACTCACGAGAAGAGTCTTCTTTTTTAGTTTTATTTAACATTCATCACTGATGGGGAAAAGAGACAAACGTTTTGGCTCAAAGCCTTCCTCAGTGTGCAAAAGTGTGTGTATGTATATAATTTGTATGCACTTTATAATATATATCAGCTTATTGTGTGCATTAAGTGCATGCATTCAAATTGCATTCAGTATAGTTTTTTGTTTGTATCCTTGTGTACATAATAACTTTAGGCAATCTGGTACTAAAGTAGACATACACATTGAAATAAACGACATTATCAGCAGCTGCAATTCATTGTTGTTGTATCTCCTCAGAGAGATTTATACAGTGTGTGCTATGAGTCTTTGTTCATTTTATTGAATCACTGTATTGAGAAGAATTACACAGAGACAATAAAAGTCCCCAGAGATCATTCATTTTTGTATTTCAGGATCCCTTGAAATCAAAGGCAAGAGTATTTCTCTTTTTTCTTTTTTTTTTTTAAACCTTTTTTAAGATGCGAACAATGACATTTAATTTTCTGCCGTTACAGAGGCCTGACCCTTTCTGCCCCGATCCACTGTTTCTTTTATTTATTCATTTATCAAGACGATGTATGTCATGAATTTTAATTTGGATGATAAGATCGTGTTGGGTACTTTCAGCTAGTACAGAATAACGGAGCCTGAAGTCTTTTTCATGCCAGTGAGTCTGTTCTTTTCTTTAAATAGAAATATGCTTGTATATTTTTGTCAGGGCAAACTTTGCTGATAGTGCTCTGGATCTTTTCTGTCGGTCTGTGTTGAGTTCCGCCTCATTTTTAGCAGGGAACATTTCTTATCTCCCCAAAATTGTCATGTTTTTGACTCAGAGGCTATTATTTTTTCCTTGTTATATCCCTTTTTCTTATGAAATGTTTTCTCGCTACCTCTTTGTGGTTTTCCTTTTTCCATTTTCTTTTGTCTTTTTTGTATTTCTGTGTCAGAATAAAATGAATTACAGAATGAAAGGCCCGTGATGTGGCATAAGCAGTCGGCGTAGAGACTTCATGCGCTGTAGAGAGGAAAGCACATTCATAATTGATCAGAAAACAGCTTCTGTTTGTAGATAATTTCGCTCTGAACAAAAATTGCTCTATTAAATGTATTGTTTGGTTGTTGAACTTGCATGTCAAAAAGCTGTCTGTCTGTCTGCTTCATATTTACTGCATTAAGCTCCAGTTATTCATCACATGCGCTTATAAACCCTTGTACATACCGTACCAGTTAAAAGTGTAAGTTGAATGTTTTTGAAATGAGTCTCTTCTGCTTAGAAAAGCTGCATTTTTTTAGTAAAATCAGTATTTTTGTGAAATATTATTACAATTTAAAGTGGTGGTTTACTGCGATTTCACTTTTTTCATTTTAAATAGTGTGTAATGTTGCTGTTGGTGCATGAACAGTATCTGCAAAGTTGCTGCGCTGAAAGTTCAATGTAAGCGGAGATATCATCTTTTAAAAATCAGGAAGTTTAATGCCTACAAAAACGACTCATATGGGACTACAACGAGATACTTCCCGGGTTGCATACGTAACAAACCCATAAATTTGCATCAACCCCTCCCTCCGGAACATGCAAAAGAGGGGGCAAGGCCATGTTCTGCGGCTTTGTAGAAGAGGAAGAGTTATAGTGGAGAGTTGTAGCCATGCCGTCGAAACGGTGTTATTTTCACCCAGCTGTCAGGTCTTCTGTGTTCGGGCTTCCTACGGACGCTGTAGTTCGTCAGCAATGGTTAAAATTTATGTTTGGTTATGTTCCTGACAATTACAATCCTAATTTAGCTCTCTGTGCTGCGCATTTTACGGAAGACAGCTTCCAGAATCTACACGAGTTCAATGGATTCACAAAGAAACTATTACTAAAACATGGAGCAGTTCCAACTTTAAAACCAGAGGCAGCAGTTGTTGGGCCACAACCTGTAAGTAAGATTTAATAATTTTAAATGTATTTGCATATATAATTTCAGACGTAATGTTTTAGTTTGATCAAGGTTGTAAACAAATGCCAACGCTGGCTGTAGTAGCCAGTTAGTTAAATGTTATTTCGTGTGTCTATGACAAACGCGTACAAACATTTTGGACCCGAATTTGTAATTATGTACTAATTTTGTAAATGTATTTTCCACGTATACTTTGACGTAATTTTTCGATTTGGTCAAGAACGTAAACACAAGCCAACGCTGTTTGGTTATAGTAGCCAGTTAGTTCGATGCTATTTTGTGTGTATAAGACTTCAAAAAATGATATATAATCACAACAGCAAACTTCCATTCAGAAACGTTTAGTAAGAGCCGTGCTTGCAGAAGTTCTGCTTGACTCTCTTCATTACCGCTTTCTGGGTCTGATTCTGGCTCAAACTGATACGGCAATATTGACACCATTATTTACATTTGACCGCAGCACATGCAACTGTCGCCCGTGAAGGGAATGGGCGTGAAGTTTCCGGACAATGTGCAGTACGCAGTTTAGCCAATCAAAACACACCGGCCCAACTAACCAATCTGAGCCCATTGCCCGTTTCTGAGGGAGTGGTTTCAGAGAATCAGGAAGTCAACCGGTCGTTCAAATGACAGAGGAGAAAGCGGCTTACAATAAAGGTGAAATATATGAAAAATAAGGCGTTTTTTAACAAACGAAACACGAAGACATGTTATATTGCACCCCATAAACACAATCAAGCAAAGAAAAAAAGCAGTAAACCACCCCTTTAACATATATTCACATAGAAAACAGCAATTTTAAATTGTGATAATATTTCACAGTTTAACTGTTTTTACTGTATTTTTAATTAAATAAATGCAGCCTATTTTTTATGACTTCTTTCAAAATTATAAAAAATCTTAATTATTATCCAAACTTTTGAGTGCTAGTGTAAATAGCATTCACCCAGTCACCTGGTCACCCATTATAACTATCACAAAAACCCAGCTTGCACCAGTAACAGAGCTCAGCTCAGTCCATCTCGCAGTGTAATCTGGTCCGATGTGTTGCTTTGAGCAGGTTATTTCTGTGAATGTCAAAGTGTTTGTTTCTGCGTGCATCTCCACAGGTGTTGCTGAGGTGATCGTGCTGGTGGGTGGGCGCCAGGTCATCGGCATGAACCAGCGCTCGCTGACAGCCGTCACTTGCTTCAACCCTCAGAACAACAAGTGGTACCCCCTGGCCAGCCTGCCTTTCTACAACCGCGAGTTCTTCTCCGTCATATCGGCGGGGGATAATATCTACCTGTCAGGTAATCAAGCCGACAGTGTGTCACTTGCAGTTTGGTGGCCGCCTGCAGGTGTCTGCTTTTATATTTAGCAGCTCACGCTCTGAGGGATGATGGGAAGGCAGATGGCTGTTCCTCATCTCTGTCTTTACGACTGGCTGTGTGTCAAATTATGATGTTAAATATCCCACAAATCAAGTAGGATAAAATCGATAGCACAGGAAAGACAACGCTTCTAAAGCTGCAGTGGCAGTTTGGTAATGAAAACTGTATATGAGTAGTGCATAACAGATCCATGGACATCAAGATTTTTAGATTTCATTTTTTATAATGGTAAAAAGGAAAGTGTATGTCTTAGTTACTGTATGGTATGTATTTTTAAATAGCATTTTCCTTCTGTAATTTATTTTAAATGATCCTGGCATATGACAAATATTCCATGCAGTCTTTCAATTAATATGAGCTCACAAAATTCACATGCATAACTTTAAAAGAAATAGCAAAATACTGTTAAACACTTTTTTTTTTATATTAAATTTTTAGCATGTCACACCACAGAAAATATGACCGGAATTAAAAAAACAAAAATCTGAAAATAATGCAGAGAAAAATATATAAAGAGTTGTATTAAAGATGTGAAGATGTATTGGTTTACTATATATATATATATATATATATATATATATATAATTTAAAAAAAACAAGTAAAATAAATTTTAAAAATTGTGTATATTTTTGTAAAATAAAATATATAAATATTTTTATTACAAAACATATATATATATATATTTTTTTTACAAAATAAAACATGTTAAAGAAATAAATGTATTTATATACATATACTTTTTATATAGTGATTGAATAAATAAATATATATTTTTCAATTTATTTCATAAGAGATAAACAAATTTATATATAGAATCTATAAATGTATATATCAATATAAAATAAAAAATCTATAAAGATGCATTGATTTGTTTATATTATATACATATTCATATAAAAATCTTAAATTCATAGAGATTTATTGTATAATCAGATTTTATAAAAAATAAATTGTTAGACTTTTATTTATAAATATCTGTCTGTCTCTCTAAACGTTTCTGGAAGCAGCTAAAGCTGAATCCTTGAGAGAGGGAGATGTTTGTGCTGTTTTATGTGTTTCTGTCTTTTCATCAGCTGTGTATTAATGGAGGTGTGATGTTGGAGGGTGTAAATGGAGACTTCAGCACTCATTTGTTTGGGCTTGTACCCTCTTTAGGAGGCATTGAGTCTGGAGTCACGCTGGCAGACGTGTGGTGCTACATGTCCCTGCTGGATAATTGGAATCTGGTGTCTCGGATGACAGTCCCGCGGTGCCGGCACAACAGCGTGGTGTACGACGGCAAGCTTTACACCATCGGAGGACTCGGAGTGGCCGGGAACCTGGATAATGTGGAAAGGTACCATGCAATAAAGCTGCTCTTTGAATTAAACATTTGATTGGAAGCCATTAGGCGTTTCAGATAAGCGTGTGGTCAGCTCTTTCTATGCTGGGAGCCAATCTGATAATTGGATCTGTGCTGAAGTATGGAGGGAGTATTTTGCTGGCAGGTGACTGTGGCACAGATGCATGGAGGAGATTGGATCGGGTTTCGCCTCTGCCGTGGACTAGAGCTATAATCGACCGTTACACTGAGGTCGTGACACAGTCAGTAGCTTTAAAAGGAACAGAATGTCAAAATGACAAGGGATGATGATGTAAACACAAACCATATTGGCATTTGAAAACCGTTTCATAGTTGGGAATATTGAAATATACTAATTTCTTCATGCAGAATCACTCTTATGACATGAGGAATCAATTTGTGTTTGTTCTTCTGGCACTAACATCCAGTTTCCATCTCACTGCTTCTGTCGGCTCATTGTGGTCTCGTCGGCTCTTTATTTTGGTCTTGTGAAGCCAGACTTTTGACTATCAGCATAAAGCTGAGCTGAGCAGTGTAGCCTATTCTGACAAAAGAAAAAAATGTTCCACTTTTCAACAAATGCCAAGGCTGTCTGACTGACATGTACAATTATTTTATAATATATATGTGTGTGTGTATATATATTTAAGGGATAATCAACGGCTAGCTGTGCATTAAACGATTTGAATGCACGACGTGGAGGCGAAGAACCACCCGACGCGCAGCGGAGCCTCCGCGAAGTGCATTCAAATCATTTAATGCACAGCTAGCCGTTGATTATCCCGTTTATGCCATGTTCATTTGCCAGCATTCACATATTATAGATGTTAATAATATTTGCGCTGCAATATTTGACCGAACGATAAAAATGACGGTTATTTTCGTCTTTATTACTATTCAACTGTAACTGTATGTTACTATGGTTACCAATGTTTATAGGAAGCGCATTAATACAGAACGTGATTAAACTGACCTGGAACTACCTGTGCAGTTAAACGAATTTAATCAACACCTGCCAGCCAATCAGAATCAGACAGACCATGGCGTAAGTTATATATAACTAACAGGACTTTTTTTTTTTAAAAAGGGCAAAATTGTAAAAATATTGTAAAATATTGTATATTTTATTTTAAATATAAAAATGTAATTGTTGTGTAAATATAACAATTTATTTTAATTAAATGTATTAAAAATTATTACATTTATTACATAGTACATATTACATATATACATATTTTAAATTTACAAATAAATAAATAGAAATTTTCAAAAACGGCTGTATATACATGTCGTTTTTTGTCATTTTATTGATTTTGAGTTTATCTGTGGAGTTTAGCGGATGAAAACTAGCCATTTATGTTAAAATTGTACATGGTCCATTTTCAAATAAATTTTAATAATAATAATTCATGCATTTGTTATAAATACAAGATATATGCAGATTATTTTCAATATACTCGATTCAATATTGAAAAAGATTTTCAAATAGTTGTATCTCAGCCAAATATTGTGCGATCCTAACAAACCATACATCAATGGAAAGCTTATTTATTCAGCTATATAATTGTATAAATCTCAATCTTGAAAAAAAATTATAATAATTTGTAGCCTATATATTGCATAATTTTAAATGTCAGACTTTTCAATATATTGTTTTTATTTTTATTTTTATTTTTATTTTAATTATTTTCAATATTTAATATTGCATTCTGTTGAAAAAATATCTAGTATATTGGAACAGCTTTTTGTCAAAAGGCAAAATCATGCAAACAAATTGATGTCATCAATATCATGACTCTGAAAGTGTATTAAAGCCAGATAATCAGATTGGAACCGGTCATTTCTCCGAGCTTTACCATTGTTGTGTGCAGTATGAATGAGACTTGTGAACGGTCCGCTGAGACTCGGTCTGACAGGAGCGTGGAGGTTTGTTAGTGGGCTTGTGAGAGAGAGCGACCGCCCACTGCACCCCGCTGACTCCTAATTTATAGCCCACCATCCATCTTGCCTGCAGTTTCACGCTCATAAGCATGACATGTACTGCGATCACATGATGTCTTCAGTCAGTCCGCGTCTCAAGGCTGCCGTCGGGACGATCGGGGGCAGCAGCAAGGTGCTCTTGCTGTTTGTCATCGATTCACTCTTATTTTTTATGGCTCTGTTTGGAAACTCAGTGAGTTGCCTTGCTGTAAACTGTCTACATAGACAGCTGCCTGGTCACGTCAGAACTCAAGTAAACTGGAGATAATTTGAAACTCTGTTCTGTGAGTTGCTCTGGTGCTCGGTGAGATTTAAAGCCTTCATAACATCTGTGGAGTTTCCAGAGGATTTGATGACTAATGAGCCTAAAAGAAGCCAAATGTAAATAATAGACAAACAACACCTAGAATATCGATAAAAGCTTGTTGCAGTGCATTCTGGGATTCTGGGGTTACCATTCAGTCAGGGTAAAAATCATAGGTTTTTAAGTATTAGATAGATGCACTACCATTCAAATATAAACTTCATTCTTGGAGTGTTTAGAGAATTTAGCACAGTATTGAACCTGATATCAAGGTTGTTGCATCTATAATGTCTAAAGCATATACCTCTATATATTATTTCAAAGGCAGCATGAAATTAAAAGTGACTTTATTTACATCCCTAATGCACATTCCTGGTCTGATTGTGAATGATTCATTCATGCATGTTAATCCAAAGAAAAAAAGAGACACTTTTTGCCGTCTGATTACTTGGGTAATAATCTAAGCATTTAGTGATTACTGTTGTTTATAATTGGGGTTAGATGCAAGTTTGGCTCTATAAGATTTATTTATTTAATTATTTGTTTAAATGCCACCAAAAAACAGATGCGAATAAAGTTATTGGTCACCGTTGAACATCATTTATTATATTTACAATAAATATTGCATGTATTGTATGCATTGTTTCAGTATTGCATGCATTGTATTCTTCATTCGTAGAGGATTTTAGTGAGTTCAAGTACATTAGCACAACATTGAACCTGATATCAAGGTAATTCATCCATAATGTCTAAAATGAATGTAAGTACAGTGGGGCAAAAAAGTATTTAGTCAGCCACCAATTGTGAAATTTCTCCCACTTAAAAAATACATTTGATCATTGGTCCACTCACCCATCCTTCCCCTGGACTCATGGTACTGGTCACTGGTTACTATATCTTAAGATGAGAGAGGCCTGTAATTTTCATCATAGGTATACCTCAACTATGAGAGACAAAATGAGAAAAAATCCAGAAAATCACATTGTAGGATTTTTAAAGAATTTATTTGCAAATTATGGTGGAAAATAAGTATTTGGTCAATAACAAAATTTCATCTCAATACTTTGTTATATACCCTTTGTTGGCAATGACAGAGGTCAAACGTTTTCTGTAAGTCTTCACACACTGTTGCTGGTATTTTAGCCCATTCTTCCATGCAGATCTCCTCTAGAGCAGTAATGTCTTGGGGCTGTCGCTGGGCAACACGGACTTTCAACTCCTCCAAAGATTTTCGATGGGGTTGAGATCTGGAGACTGGCTAGGCCACTCCAGGACCTTGAAATGCTTCTTACGAAGCCACTCCTTCGTTGCCAGGCGGTGTGTTTGGGATCATTGTCATGCTGAAAGACCCAGCCACGTTTCATCTTCAATGCCCTTGCTGATGGAAGGAGGTTTTCACTCAAAATCTCACAATACATGGCCCCATTCATTCTTTCGTTTACACGGATCAGTCGTCCTGGTCCCTTTGCAGAAAAACAGCCCCAAAGCATGATGTTTCCACCCCCATGCTTCACAGTAGGTATGGTGTTCTTTGGATGCAACTCAGCATTCTTTCTCCTCCAAACACGACAAGTTGAGTTTTTACCAAAAAGTTATATTTTGGTTTCATCTGACCATATGACATTCTCCCAATCCTCTTCTGGATCATCCAAATGCTCTCTAGCAAACTTCAGACGAGCTGGACATGTACTGGCTTAAGCAGGGGGACACGTCTGGCACTGCAGGATTTGAGGCCTTTGTTACTTTGGTCCCAGCTCTCTGCAGGTCATTCACTAGGTGAACCACATTCGCCCGTGTGGTTCTGGGAGTTTTGCTCACAGTTCTTGTGATCATTTTGACGCCACGGGGTGAGATCTTGCGTGGAGCCCCAGATTGAGGGAGATTATCAGTGGTCTTGTATGTCTTCCATTTTCTAATAATTGCTCCCTCAGTTGATTTCTTCACACCAAGCTGGTGCAGGTCTACAATTTTGTTTCTGGTGTCCTTTGACAGCTCTTTGGTCTTGGCCATGGTGGAGTTTGGAGTTGGACTGTTTGAGGTTGTGGACAGGTCTCTTTTATACTGATAATAAGTTCAAACAGATGCCTTTGTAGGGAGTGAAATTATTTCCTTTATGAAAATAACTCCTCGTGAAGCCAAAACTTAGGAACTCTTACAATGCAAATGTCAGGAACAAACTCTTCAATCAGGCTTTGATCTCTTTGTGAAGCCAAACACCCAGAAACCCTTACAATGCAAATGTCATGCCACAAGACAATAAACTCTCTAATCAGACAAGAAGATCTGAGAGAAAGACCATTTGATCATTGGTCCACTCACCCATCCTTCCCCCCTGGACTCATGGTACTGGTCACTGGTTACTATATCTTAAGAATTAATGATCTTAACCCTTTAATGTTTGGTATCATTTTAAAGATCTCGATGCGATGGGTAAACTGGTCTCAATTTCACAGTAGTCAATTCTGTACCTCTGTTGTGTGGGCGGTCTCCTTTCAAAACCTGATAAACATTGCTCTACAGGTGTGACCATTTGGGGCACGAGAACAGCTCCTAGAGAGGTTTCTCATCCCCCATACACAGATCTAATCTGTTTTGGGGCAGAGAATAAATGTTTATGGGCCTTTTGTTCTGGTAGTATTTAAGGGAAAGTTGCAAATCAGTCAGGGCGATTCTGTAGCCAGAATGAGCCCATAGTGTGGTGTGTCTCTACACTCCATACTATGTATTTCCTAAGGTCTGGTATGCATCATTTAATCTTAGATTAATCTTTGAGAATTTGATGTTCTGTATTGAGATGATTTGATATTTTTGAGTGATACAATTTTACCTGACCAATAATAAATTGTTATATTTGACTTATTCTGATCTCTTCTGAAATAATTTTTTCCAGTAGATTAGAGTTGTAGTCTAGTGTTTCCACAAATCTGCGTCCAGGACAGATCATACTTAAGTACCAATGAATGAAGCGGGGGCTCGTCATTAGGGATCTTCTGACTTCTGTCTGTCACTGACTTAACAAGTTACAGTTTTCGTGATTATAGAAGAAATACACTTTTTATTATGTGCTAGCAGGGTGCAGCCTATTTAAAGGTATTATAGTCACCCTGCATCCTCTGAGTAAGATCAACTGGCGAGTTTGTGCCGTGCGTTCGCAGTTGGCCAGTGAATTGCTAAGTGATACTAGGTCGCTAATGAATGAATAATTGAAAGTATAGGATTTCCAGAATAATCAAATATCTAAATTAATGTACAATCAATATCTGTGATCAGTTTAATTATAAATATTGTCTAAATTTAATGATCACTTGAAATTGGAGTCAGATCAAAATTGAAACTAAATCCTGATAAGTTCAGAAGCGCAAGTAAAAGACCGAACATGCATTAAGCCTTCGACCAGGCCGCTGGATTCCGTTGTTTGGACTAGCGGGTGGATCCTTACACCATTAATACAGGTAACGAGTGGAGGACAGAGGAGCCTCTTAAAGAAGAAGTTACAGGTCTGTGAGAGCCAGAAATCTTGCTTGTTTGTAGGTGACCAAATACTTATTTTACAGAGGAATTTACCAATTAATTCTTTAAAAATCCTACAATGTGATTTTCTGGATTTTTTTTTTCTCATTTTGTCTCTCATAGTTGAGGTATACCTATGATGAAAATTACATGCCTCTCTTATCTTTTTAAGTGGGAGAACTTGCACAATTGGTGGCTGACTAAATACTTTTTTGCCCCACTGTATATGCTTTAACATCCAGCAGGTGAAAACCTGACCATTTTTGTGCTGAAGTTCAATCCTTAAATGAACAGTTCACCCAAAAAACTTTTCCAAAGTTCTCAGGTTGTTCCAAACCTGTATTAGTTTCTTTCTTCTGTTGAACACAAAAAAAAAGATGTTCTTAAGAATGTTGGTAACCAAACAGTTGATGGCAGCCATTGACTTCCACAGTATAAGAAATATAGTATAGTACAGAAATACAGTATAGTCAGCATAAAATTAGAATTGACTCTATTTACTTTCTTAATGCACATTCCTGGTCTTATTGTGAATAATTCATTAGTGCATGTTAATCCAAAGAAAAAAAAGATGCTTTTTACCATCCAATCAAGCCAAAAAATCATAGGTCTGATTATTCGGGTAATAATCTAAGCAGTTACTGATTACTGTGTTTGTAATGAGGGTAGATACACTGCAGTTCAAAAGTTTGGGTCAGTAAGATTTATTATTTTTTTAATGCAAGTCATGCATAACGTTATCAAGCATCTCCATTTTATTTACGATAAATGTTGCATGCATACTTTGTTCTTAGAGCATTTTACAATACAAATAAAGCAAATACAATAGCATAGTTATGAACCTCATATCAAGATTGTTGCGTCCATAATGTCTGAAGCATAAACTGTATGCTCTGGATATTATCTTGGCATTGCATATACTATTTTAAAGGAAGTATGAAATTAAAATATTATTGTGAATGATTCATCATTGTGCATTAATCCATTTTGTTATTATTTTTGTTAATAATTAGGATTAGGAAATTTGGAAGGATTTTTTAATGCTACAAAAAAGAAAGTCTGGCATCAAGTTTCTGGCCGCTGCTGAGCATCTCCATTGTATTTCCAATAAATGTTGCATGCATTTTTAAAGCATTTTAGCGAGTACAGGTACAAGATCATTGCATTTTTTCAGAAATATGCATGAAGTTGAGCTCCATGGCAGACTGCTTGTGTTGAGACAGCTGTATTTAGTGGGTGAAGGAATTCTCATTTTGACGGCATTATACACAAACACAGCTTGTGTATCTGCACCACATGTTCACACCGGCTCATCAAATGTCATATTTGTGCACTGAATCCTGGTGCTAATCGCGGTGGCCGACAGCATGCTCTCGCCGGGCGTCTCCTAACCTTTCACAGTCTTGAAATACCACACCCCTCGAGTCCAGCCCTCCGACGGCAGCGATTATTCTGACGGCGTGCCTCGTTCCAGCCCAATCAGCAACACTTACTATTTAATTGCTCTTTGATGATGGACTCTGGTCGTAAAGCCACAGCCTCGCACTTTGAGTTGTCGTTCCATGTCTTTAGCTCTGAAATTACTGTAGGAGCGGGAGTGAAAACGAGGGGCAGAGGGGTGAGCAGTGGCTCTAGGGAGTTTATTTTCTCGGTGTCGTGCAGTCATTACTTTGGCACTCTCACAATGCTGCGTGACGCTCGCTAAAGCCAAATGCACAACTGCTCCAATTAAAGCACTAAATCTGAACTTGAATGTGATCTGATATAATGGGTACGTTATGTAATCATTAACCAAAAAGGAAATATTGATTTGATTATCGCTATTCGGCTAAAAACATCATCAACATGGATCACCAACTATATGCTATAAAGTTGGCATGAAATTAAAAAACTCTATTTGCTTTATTAATACACATTCCTGGTCTTAATGTGAATGATTCAGCAATGCATGTTGATCCAAAGAAGAAAAGGTTTAAAGTATTAAAAAAAAAAAAAAAAAAAAAAGTAGTTTACAGTTGTTTACGATTACAGTTAATTACACGACCATTCAAAGGTTTTATTTTATTTTCATTTATTCTTTAATTATTTGTATTTTGAAAAATAAATACATATTATTTTATTTTCATATATTCCTTTTTTTCTTTTTTTTTTAAGAAATATTTTATTTTTAAAGAATTTAATTTTATTCAGCAAGGACACATTAAATGTATTAAAATAACAGTTAATAATGTTTTTTAAAAAATAATAAAAATAATCTATACTGTATCACAATTGTCACAAAAATATGCAGCACAACTGTTTTTGTCATTGATAATAATCAGAAATGTTTCTGAAGCAGCAAACCAGCATATTAGAATGATTTCTGAAGGATCACATGACACTGAAGACTGGAGTAATGATGCTGAAAATTCATCTTTGCATCATATAAATAAATTATATTTTCAAATATATCCACATAGAAAACACTTATTCGAAATTGTAATAATATTCCACAACATAATGCAAATAAATGCAGCCTGGGTGAGCAGAGGAGACATAAGATTAAAAAATCAAAATCCCTGACCCTGAATTTTGAGTAATGTGTGTGTGTTTTTTTTGTTTTGTTTTGTTTTGTTTTTTCACAGTACTAATCATTTGGTTTTGTAATGCCTTTGGTTCCCTCTCGAGCTTTCACGAGACATCACGGCGAATTTCTCCGTTATGGGAACTCCTTCCCTTCAACCTTTCCTGAAGTCCTATTGGCTCACGCCAGTCAAATGACTGGCCAATTGTCGCGAAGCATGCAACCGTATGCAAATACTGACGAGCTCGAGAGGCAGTATAAAATGCGGTGCCCGCGACAATTACATCAGAATCTTCTACTTCACCTGTTGAATTCATCATGGCTACAGTTTGCAAGATCTGCGCGGGACCAATAGAACCGCCGGATCAACACGATCACTGCGTCGCCTGCCTGGGCCTGGCCCACGCCGAGGCGGCGCTGGTCGAGTCCGACTGCGGACATTGCACGGACCTGCCGGCCCGCGTGCTCCGGACCCGCCGCGATATGATTCGCGGCCTATTCGGGGTGAGGCCCACTGCCGCCAGCGTGCCACTGGTGGGCCCCCCCTCTCCTGGTGGCGGGAGCGTCGTCTTGCCGCTCCGCCAAACCCAACGGTCGCCCCATTCCCCAGTATCCTTCCCCGAGGACTGCTTCCGCCCTCCTTCCAACATTGGGGAGTTTGTGTCCTTTGGCCAGGAGGAGGGGGATGACACTATGTCCATTTTGGCCTCGGAGAGGGAGGATTGGGCGGGATCGGAGCCCGATCAGACAGACAGCTCGGGGTCCCCAGACCTCCAAGAGGAGCTCATGAGGGTTCTGTCAAGGGCTGTCCAGGAGTTGGAGCTTACCTGGAGTCCTCCAGAGGAGCCTGCCAGGAGTAAGCTCGACTCCTGGTATTTCAGGTCCACACGGACTCGAGGGCGTCGGTCCCCTTCTTTCCAGACGTGCACGAGCAGCTGGTGAAAACGTGGTGTGCGCCCCAATCGGCGCGCGTCCACTCTGCCACACAGGCCATCTTTTCCCACGTGGATGGGGCGGAGGCCCACGGGTACGTGCGCTCTCCCCCTGTCGAAGAGACTGTCGCTGCGCACCTTTGCCCTGCAGCAGCCAAGACCCTAGGCTCCGACATAAGCCTTCCCTCGAAGCCATGCAGGACCACCGCCCACCTCGCTAATAAAGCGTATGCCTCTGATGGCGAGGCAGCTTCCGTGCTGCACGCCATGGCGGTACTGCAGGTTTTTCAGGCGAAGCTCCTGCAGGCGGCAGAGGGCGGAGTTCTCACTGCGGAGGCTGTGAAGGATCTGCGTGCGGCGACGGACTTCGCGCTGATGGTGACGAAGCGAGCGGCCCAGGCCGGTTGCTAAGCCGTCGTCCTGATGGTCTGAAGAGAGGAGGAGAGTGCGCGAGCGGCCCAGCTCCCAAGCGCCAAAAGTTCATGTGTTCAAATGTTTTTGTGTTGGATGTTCATTCAATAAAAATGCATACATTCTCACAAAAAGAGCTCTTTCCTCCTCACTCAGCTAATGCGGCACCGCTTGCCCCGCCTCAGAGCAGTGCAGAGCCGCCACCCACACAGGTTATAGTCGTGCATCACTCGCCGGTGCATCCATCGACCAAGCTGCTAAAGCCGTTATCCCAGTTCCTGAACGCGTGGGAAATTATTCCGGGGATCTCGCGCTGGCTACTCGGTGTGATAAAGCGTGGGTATACCCTTCAATTCAGACGCAGACCACCCCGTTTCAACGGCATGGTGCGGTCTCTAACATTGCCTCGAAACGCCCTGGTTCTGAGACAAGAGGTATGCAATCTGCTCGAAAAAGGAGCGATAGAGAAAGTCCCTCCGAGCGAGCTGGAGTGCGGGTTTTACAGCCGCTATTTCGTGGTACCCAAAAGAGACGGGGGGCTCCGCCCGATTCTAGATCTCAGGCCCATCAACAGGGCGCTTTGCAAGCGTCCGTTCAGGATGATAACGCTGAAACAGATCCTGGTGCAAATTCGCCCCGGGGACTGGTTTGCGTCCATGGATTTAAAGGACGCGTACTTTCACATTCAGATAGCACCGCATCACAGACGTTTTCTGAGGTTTGCTTTCGAGGGCACAGCGCATCAATACGCTGTTCTCCCGTTGGGCTGGCTTTGGCCCCACGCACTTTTTCGAAGTGCATGGATGCAGCACTTTCCCCCCTCAGAGCGAGCGGGATGCGCGTTCTCAACTATCTGGACGATTGGCTGATTCTAGCTCAGTCCCGGGACACACTAACCAGCCATATAGAGGTGCTGCTTCGTCACTTGGAGTCCCTAGGGCTATGTGTCAACATGCAGAAGAGCATTCTTGCCCCGAGTCAGTCTATAACATATCTGGGAGTGTGCTTCGACTCGGTGGAGATGCGAGCCCGCCTCTCTCAGGAGCGCTCGGCGGCCATTTTGTCTTACCTGCGCCATTTCAGACTAGGCAGCTCTGTTCTCTTGAAAGATTTTCAGAGGCTGCTGGGACTCATGGCATCTGCTTCAGCGGTATGTCATCTGGGCTTACTACACATGCGCCCGCTGCAGTTATGGCTGAAATCTCGAGTCCCTTGGACGGCGTGGACCTCGGGCCGTCTGAGCATCACGGTCTCCCGCGGCTGCATCGAAGCTCTGAGGCCGTGGCGCAACCCAGATCTCTTCAGCCGGGGGGTTCCCCTGGGATTGGTGACGTCGCGCGTTGTGGTCACGACGGACGCATCGACTCGCGGCTGGGGAGCAGTGTGCGAGGGTATGCCGGCTTCGGGTCTGTGGTCGGAACCTCTGAGCCGGTGGCACATAAACCGCTTGGAGCTGGAAGCTGTGTTCTTAGCTCTAAAGGATTTTCGGCCGCAGCTGGAACAGCGGCATGTACTGATTCACACCGACAACATGTCCGTGGTCTCGTACATAAATCACCAAGGAGGCGTTCGCTCCAGGGCTTTGTACAAGCAGGCAGCGAGTCTCCTGCTATGGGCGGACCGACACTTTCTATCCATCAGAGCAGCGCACATCCCCGGTCTCCTGAACCGCGGGGCGGACATGCTTTCGAGGAAGGGGATTCCCCAAGGAGAGTGGAGGTTGCACCCCGAGTCGGTTCGGATGATTTGGACTCGCTACGGGAGAGCGGAGGTGGATCTGTTCGCCACGAGCGAGAATGCGCACTGCCCGCTGTTCTTCTCCCTGTCTCACTCCCCGCTGAAGGGGGACGCTCTGACATCGCACTGGCCGGCAGCCAGGCTGTATGCGTTTCCTCCGATCAAGATATTGCCACTGGTGCTATGCAAGATCAGGGAGGAGGGGGCTTCGATGATACTCGTCGCCCCAAACTGGCCGAACCCCATCAGAAAGGATCTGCTATCTCAGGTGAACGGCTCGGTGTGGCACCCGAACCCGGAGTTGTGGAGCTGTGCGCCCTGCATTCTCGTGTGCTCGACACGCTCACGGAGGCACGGGCACCCTCTACGAGGCATTTGTATGCTCTGAAATGGGGAGTGTTTGTGAAATGGTGCAGTCATGCTCATATCGACCCGGCTACTTGCTCTGTGTCGGATGTTCTGAGGTTTCTACAGTACAGACTGGATAGTGGATCTCTATCATCAACACTGAAAGTCTATGTGGCAGCGATTGCCTCGTTTCGTTCCCCGCTGGGCGGGCAATCGATCGGGAGGCACGCGCTGGTGGTGAGTTTTCTCAAGGGAGCGAGGAGATTGCATCCTCCGCGTCCGCCTTCAGTCCCGCCTTGGGACTTAGAGGTGGTGTTAAGAGCTCTTTCACAGCCACCGTTCGAACCTTTGGCATCCGTTGATTTGAAGGAGCTATCTCTCAAAACTGCACTTCTTCTTGCCCTCGCTTCGGCTAAGCGCATAGGGGATTTACACGCGTTTTCTGTGAGCAGCGACTGTATTCGCTTCGGACCCGGTGACTGCAGCGTCACTCTCCGGCCGAGACCGGGCTACGTGCCTAAATCACTATCTACCCCCTTCAGAGCGCAGATTGTTTCGTTGTCTGCCCTATCTTCTGAGTCATCGACCTCGTGTGATGTGGACGCTCAGACTTCGGTGTGCCCCGTCAGGGCTTTGAGGATTTACATCGACCGTTCGGCCAGCTTTCGGCAATCTGACCAGCTTTTCATGTGCCACGGTGGTTGCGCGAAGGGCCGGGCCGTGTCAAAACAGAGGCTTTCCCACTGGATTGTGGACGCTATCACGGCTGCTTATACGAGCCGAGGTTTGGAATGCCCTCTGCACATTAGGGCCCACTCAACAAGGGCTATCGCCTCCTCCTGGGCATGGTCGAGAGGTATGTCTATTCAGGATATATGCTTTGCAGCCGGCTGGTCTTCTCAAAATACCTTCGCCAGGTTTTACAAGCTGAACGTTCAGTCCTTAGCCTCCCAAGTGTTGTTGGTGAGTGACTGATTTATGTTTGCTACCGCTATTGTGGGACATGTGTGTTGCTGCCTCGCACAGTAATTACTCTGCGCAGCCATCTTGCTATCGTTGTTGTTGTCTGCCCTGTACTCAGTGCAGCTCCAGTTATTCGTGTCTATTCACTAGTGCTACCATGATCATGTTATGTTTTATGCTGCTTAACACAGCTATCTCTGTGCAGCCCCTTACAATACTATTATTGCGTCTGTTCTGCCCTGTTTGCAGCGCAGCCTGCAATATTATCGACCAGATATGCAAATTTCGTATACCTGGGGTGTAGACGCTCATTGGCTTACCTCCACCTATCAGCTGCGAGCCCGCCTAACAAGCGTCGCTATTGGTGGGAATTATGTGTGTGTGTATTCTCTCTTCGCTGAGTGTGTAACTTGTACAGGCTGCTCGTAGCCTCTCTCACGGCGGGATTGAATATCGTTCCCATAACGGAGAAATTCTCCGTGATGTCTCGTGAAAGCTCGAGAGGGAACGTCTCCGGTTACTATCGTAACCTCGGTTTCCTGAGAGCGGGAACGAGACATCACGGTGTTCGCCGTGCTCGCTGCTCGACCAGCTAAGCGGCATTCAGTATCCGATCCTGACGTAATTGTCGCGGGCACCGCATTTTATACTGCCTCTCGATCTCGTCAGTATTTGCATACGGTTGCATGCTTCGCGACAATTGGCCAGTCATTTGACTGGCGTGAGCCAATAGGACTTCAGGAAAGGTTGAAGGGAAGGAGTTCCCATAATGGAGAAATTCTCCGTGATGTCTCGTTCCCGCTCTCAGGGAACCGAGGTTACGATAGTAACCGGAGACGTTTCATGAACATCTTTGAATGGTTTCCCGGAGGACCAGACCAAAGTACGAGTAGTTGCTCTTGATTTCCCAAAGTGTGGCCCATTGTGCCGTGCTGAGATAGAGCGTCCCACCGTGAAAACTCAACACACCATGGGATTAAAGAGCTGATAACTCGCCTTTATCTCTGCCATACTTCCACTCCAACCAAGTGGATTTTCAGACCCTGTTGATCGCCAAAACGACAAGACGGTATGCAAATTACAGTATTTTTATTTTTAATTGGAACTCTCCTTGTCACTTGCCAATCAATAGAACTTAGTCAGGGTAATTTTTGACAGGAATGAAAACGAGGCCATGAGGGACTGAAGTATAGTGCGTTCAGTGGATTGTACTGCTGTTTAACAACATGCCAATTGTTCAGCTGATGAAGCGTCTTTCAAAAAAAACTTACGGCCTTTCTAAAGTCTATAGACTACTGTAACTTCATCATAGCAGTGTCTTTATTCTCTAAAGTCCGTAGCATGTTTTGTAAGGCCACAGCTGGCATTTAATGGGTGTCTCTTGATCCGTTCGTTTCCTCTGCATCAATGAACCACTGCGGTTCGGCCAAACATGATAAAAACAGTCCTCTGCTGCTCAAGCACTGTATTTATTTCCGGAAATTCAGCGTCTTTGATGGCTGTCTGTTCCAGTTGGAGCTGGAGTGACTCCTGTAGCTGTTTGTTTTGGTGCACATAAAGCCTCATGGAAAGACTAATCATACCGACTGTTTTTGGGATCATTGCAGATACATAATCGATCGAAAACATCTGTTTATCTCTGGATTGGATTGAATTTTGTGCTGTGGGAGAGGATGAGATATGAACTATGTTGTTCATGAGAATCAGAACATCTGTTTGTGTGTACCAGGGTTATAGAAAGCTGAAACTAAATCAATTTAAAAAAAAAAAAAACTTGCTTGAAATAAATACAATTTATCATTTATAAATAATATTTATTTTATAATATATATGTATTGTGTATATATATTTTTATATATATATGTAATAAACATATGTAAATAAACATTAAATAAATATTTATATAAATCTTGCCTTCATATGCATAAAATAAACTAAAAATGAAAAATGTTATAAAAATGAATAGAAGCTATATGTAGACATTTTAAAAAATAAAACTTTAGCTTCAATGACAACAGAAAATATAAAAATGAATTATTAAACTATTATAGCCAAGTACTAAAATAACACTGATGTAAAGGAATCCGATCAAAGAAAAAATTAACTGAAGTTGCCATAAAATCGTTTCTTGTTCTGACATTTGCACAGGTTAGTTGAAGACAAAGTCTAAAATTAACTTAACACATTCTAATGGTGTGTGAATTTTATACATATTTATAAGTGAATTTTTTCCTCAAATTTGGCACTTAGCGAGTGATAATTTTGTCAAAGCCGGCCTGATGACACCCTGTGATTTCTTTTCAGCTTGTGTCTAATTGATGTTTTTTCAGGTTGTTCTAGGAAATCACAGACTTTGACCTGGACCGATTTCCATTAACATCAGTTTATCATTCATGCAAAATTATGATTTTGTCAATAAATAGACTCAAAAATGCTCTTGACCTGCTAATGTATGCATTTTATGTGATCTTTTAATCATAATCCACCTCTCAGGGCTCATTAAAAACGGTTTCAAAAGCAGAAAAATTAATGTTCAAATTAATGTTCAAATTCTCCCTTTAGAGATTTACTTGAGTATTTCATATACAATTTTTTTTATAATGCTATTTTTTCCTTAACTTCTTTTACACTTTTAATTTTTATGGGTGCTTGCTAGAGTGTTTTGAACAACTGTATTTTCACATTTACAAAAATTAATAAGAAATCAGCATATTTTAAAAGCGATACAACATTAAGGTGTGTGTGTGTGTTTGTTTGTTTGTGTGTGTGTTCAATATTTGTTTGTGTATACATATATGTGTGTGTGTGTGTGTACAGTTAGGTCCATATTTATTTGGACACGGGCACAATTTTTATTATATTAGCTGTTGACCACAACATATTCAAGTTACAGTTATATAATGAATATGGGCTTAAATGTATTAGTAGATGTTTTTCCACATAAACTCTGATGATCCACAGCGTTGTGTTAAAGCAGATGGCCAGCGAGCGGATATTCTCTCAGAAGCGGGCGGTTCATTGTCTGCTGGGGAACACCATTAATTACACAGAGGGAGAGTGTTATCAGGACACTTCTGCCTCTTCTTTAATGAGACTTTTACAGCCGCGTACAGGAAGTAATTATACGAGGCAGAGACTCGCTCGATGAAAGTGCGGTTATAAATAAAGACATCTGTGGAACAAATGAAAAATTATTATGACTCACGTTTTCTCATATAAAAGGAGTCTGATACGAATTATAGCAATTAGCGAGGAACCACCTGCAGTCATGTGACTTTTCTAGCATATGCGGCTTTGAGGCAGATTCTGCTTTAATTAGCCGGTGTTGTTTTGTTCTTTGTCTTATGAAGCATCTGCTTCCACAAATAACAAGAACAGTTATAATTTTTCAAGTTAACTTAAGTTACACAACTTAAACAATTAGGCTGTCAATAAACTAACTTTCTATGCTCTAGCATTCACCTAGAACATTATTAGTGTTACCAAAAATATTAAAACATTTTTTCTAACTGAAATAAAATACAATTTAAATATTAGCCTTGGCAACTAACTGAAATGCATTTATGTCAAAGCACTAAAGTTACTAACTGGAAATAAACTAAAACTGCACTAGTAAATAGTAATGTTAAAAAATAATAATAATTAAAAAATAAGCTAAAATGAAAATTCAAAAAGTAAAATACAAACTGAAATGAAACAAAAATAAAAGCTAATTCAAAAATATTAATAAAAAGTGTAATATAAGTATATAAGTGAAATTAAAATAACACTGATTTTAAATATGCCTAACATTTTTGGAAAACATTTTAGTTTATATTATGTTACATTATTATGCTTTATACTCATTATAATACTCTTTATTTATTTATTTACTCATTTACTTGTTTATTTTAATATAACTTTTGTCTTTATTTATTTTAATTTAATGGTTTTTTATTTTATTTATTTATTTGTTTTATTTGTTTTCTCTGTTGGCAACCAGTTACCAATAGATACCATTACCAATCACATTCAAACTTTTGAATTAAATAAAATAATCTACTTTGAAAAAAGTTGTTTTTTTGGAAACTTTTAGGCAAGGTTTTGTCATGTCAAGATTGAAAGTCTGTCTAGACAGTCATCTATATCTTACTCTCATCATGAGAAACCCAAGAGGCTTACAAGAAATGAAAAAGAAATGATCGTTCCCTCTTTTACTTGTCGTTAATTAGCATTTGCTTCTATAAATATCAGTCACATTCATATTTCTTCTTGAGGTGTCTATAAACGACTCAACTTAAGCAAACAGGCTGCTGTTGCTCCCGCAGCGTTCGCAGTGCTGTAAAACATGCTGTGAATTCTCTGTGTGACAGGTGAACAGACCGCTGTCTCACGAGAGCTTTGACATGAGATGCCTCGCATGCAAACACGCCTGCAGCCGAGGCAGATGGGAAGGAGCGGATGGTTAGATTTCACATGAAAATGTGCTGAAGCAGCGACTGTTCTTTGTAGATGCCCGTCGACGGTCAGTCAAACCCCTGCCACTCATGCCGGCGTATCTTCATCTACGGTTACTCAGGCCTCCTCTCTGCACCAGTGACTTTAATAAGAACTCAAACACCATGAAAGCCTCTTAGCTGAGCCTCCAACAGGAAACTCAAATTAGTGAAAGGGGTCATACAATAAAAAAAAAAAATGCAAATTTTCCTTGTTCTTTTGAGATACATACATATACATTTACATTTAGTCATTTAGCAGACGCTTTTATCCAAAGAGAGTTACAAATGAGGACAATGGATGCAATCAAAATCAACAAAAGAGCAATGATATGCAAGTGCTATAACAAGTCTGTTAGCTTAACGCAGTACACATAGCAAGGTTTTTTTTTATTATTATTATTATATAATAAAAAGAAAACGGATAGAATAGAGCAAGCTAGTGTTAGAGGCCTTTTTTGCTTTTGTTATTTGTATAACACATAAAAAGAAAACAAATAGATAGAATACAAAAAGATTAGAAAAGCTAGTGTTTTCTTTTTTTCTTTTTTCTTTTTAAGAATAGAATTAGAATAGAGAGTGCTAGAGTTAGAGGGTCAAATTAAGATGGAAGAGATGTGTTTTTAGCCGATTCTTGAAGATGGCTAAGGACTCAGCTGCTCTGATTGAGTAGGGCAGGTCATTCCACCAGGAGGGAACATTTAATTAAAAGTCTGTGAAAGAGGAGGATGACGTGACCCTTCGGCACGCATAGTCCTTCGCTCTGCTCACTTTGTCAGAAATTGTATATATCCTGTCAGTAAATCTTGAACCACTCTTTATTTAGCTCACTATGAGTACCCCAGCAGTCAAGGACAGCCGGAAAAGAGAGAGTGAACAATCGGCAATAAAGAAAAAAATTCAAAGATTCCACCATCTCCAGAGAGAATCTCGACGCTGCTATAGCTAACGATATCAAGCTAGCGCTTAAAGAGCAACAAAGTACTCTCGATTCTGTAGTAGCTTCGACTGTAAGAGAAGCGATAGACTCAGTACTGACCCCAGCACTCCGTGATCTACGTTTGGATATACAAACTGGAGATGTTCCGATACCCTTTTTCCCTTCCCGATACCGATTCCGATACCTAGGCTCAGGGTATCGGCCGATACCAAGTACTGATCCGATACCTGGGTGTGTATCTGGTTATACAGATGTACTGTATATACTACTAGCCCTGTATAAATTGATACAAATATTTTATGGTAGTCTGGCGAGTAAACAAAAAATATATAATGTTTGGAAAATAGCACAGCTTTTTAAATATCTAAAAGTATACTTTTAACATCAGTCAGTCAAGTATTATAAATATATTATGATAATCAAGTATTATTTAATGATAGAACTTTAGTAATTAGAATTAACTGGGTAACCATGTATGAATGCATATTAATAATTTTAACTGAACTTAGGACTGGTGGTGGTGCTTTTTTGGTCATTCAGTGTTTCTGTAAAAAATGGGGGAAAAACTATTAATAATACTGATAAGATAATAATCATACTATGAATTCTACTAAGAACAATATAAAACGCACTAAGGATTAACGAGCTGCTGGTTTCATGAATATTAATCACGTTGTCTGCATTGGCTCGAACTGATTTGCTGAAATCAAAACAGGGACCATGCAGAATTGACGTACTACTTTCTCTCTCTCTCTCTCTCTCTCTCTCTCGCATGTGGCGAGTCGTGCGCCTAGAGTTCACCGTACGCCAAACACAGGTGCACTGCGCATCCATTCAGATGAACTGAAAAATAGCACAGATCGCTTGAAAGAGAGCGAAACTCTGAAGCGCTCAGTCAGTGTGTTCGGCGAGTGACAATATATCTGTGCTATACATAGCCTCCAACTCACACACTGGCGAGTAAAATCTGAGCATTTATTAGCCAGTGGCTAATATTATATACCATTTAGTCGCTCAGGGTGAAATTTAGTCGCATACGCGAGTGATTTACAGGCAATGTGCTACCACTTTTGTATTTATTCTTCGCTGCTCTAAATAGTGGTTGCCTATGGCAACACAGCACCACTTCCTGTGTTTGCATTCTGAGCAGCGAAGAAGAATTGATTTTTGATTTGCAGCGTTAAGCAAAGCTAGCGCGCATAACTATAGGTCTTGTTTAAAAATGGTATCGGATCGGTACATGGGTTCAAGTACTCGCCGATACCGATGCCAGAATTTTTTGTGGTATCGGTGGAATTTCCGATACTAGTATCGGAATCGGAACAACCCTACTTTGAGTTAAATTTCATACTTTCCCAGTTTATCTGGAATGGTAAACGACCCAGAAAAAACTTGTCACATTGCAGCATCCTATACTTTCAAGAGGATTGGCTGTGCCAAATTTTGAATTATATTATTGGTCATTCCAACCTAAGGCTCTTCATATTTGGGTTGATCCTCAATCTAAAGTTTCATGGAGTGTAATCGAAGCTGACAAGGTCAAACCACATAGGCTCCAAGATATTTTATTTGCTGGCATAGGAAATAAAAATGATAAATATAAATTTGGCCCTGTTGTGGCTAATTCTATTAGAATCTGGAAAAGGGTGGAACGTCTGATGGGAGGACCTTTCAAATTTTGTAACAACACACCCTTATGGCACAACTTTAATTTTTTGTGTAGAAATCGGCCATTTGTCCAGCCCTCTTGGTCTACATTGGGCATAAACACATGCGGTGACTTATATGATAACCAGGGACTCTGCTCACTTCAAGAACTAAGTTTTGTTTACCAGCATCATCATCATTTTGTCTTTTTTCAGTTACGTTCTGCTCTCAAGGCCTATGGAGTTCCCTGGGCAACCCTGGGATTGGATCGCACCACCCTCTGTTCGGCCATCTGTTTCTTTAATATATTGTTAATATATTTAATGAATCGTGAATTAACAGATTTTGATTTATCAGTTGACTGGGAGAGGGTGTGGTCTAATCTAATCTTAACTTATAAAAACTTGGCTCATAGTCTTATCCATTTCAAAGTCATCCATAGAGCATACATAACTCCTTACAAGAGGTTTAAAATGAAACTGCAATCGACTTATAACTGTCATATCTGTAACACTGTATCAGCAGGTACTTTTCTCCACATGTTTTGGGAATGTCCAATTATTGTCAATCTATGGACTCATGTGAATTCTGTTTTGTCCTTTTTACTACAAATTGATTACATGTCTAATCCAGGTTTATGTCTTCTCAATGACGATTTTAACTTCTGTATAAATTCATTAAAGAAGAGAATGTTGTTTGCGGGTTTTACAGCTGCAAAGAAGGCAATAATACAAAACTGGTTTACTCCGCACATGTGTGCAAAAACATTTTGGATTCATAGCCTCCTTAAAATAGTGACTTGTGAATGTACAACAGCATGAATTAACAAGGCTAAACCTAGTACCATTGACGCATGGCAATGTTTTTCTTCCAACATTTTGGACTATATAAAGAAATGACCATATAAAGGTTTTTTTTCTTTCAGATTGTGAAATTGTTGATGGCGTGTCTGTTGCTCCCCCCTCCCTGTTGTTTGTTTGAATGGATGTTGTTTTGTTGGTTTAAAGTAAATAACAAGTTGATCACAAAAAAAAAGTCAGTAAAAGTGATTTTGTGCCTCTTTGGGATGGCACAATAAAGCGACATTCACTTGCAGAACGTAAGCTTCTAGAGGCACATAAGTCTGAAGTAATGAATTTAGGTAAAGGGTTTCAGAGCCAGTGCTGGTTTTGTAGGCAAACATTAATGCCTTGAATTTTAATGCGAGCAGCTATTGGTAGCCAGTGCAAATTGATAAACAGAGGTGTGACGTGCATTCTTTTTGGCTCATTAAAAATTAATCTTGCTGCCGCGTTCTGGATTAATTGTAAAGGTTTGTTAGAACTGGCTGGAAGACCTGCCAAGAGAGCATTGCAATAGTCCAGCCTGGACAGAACAAGAGCTTGAACAAGGAGTTGTGAAGCATGTTCTGAAAGAAAGGGCCTGATCTTCTTGATGTTGAATAAAGCAAATCTGCAGGACTGGGCAGTTTTAGCAATGTGATCTGAGAAAGTCAGCTGATCATCAATCATAACTCCAAGGTTTCTGGCTGTTTTTGAAGGAGTTATGGTTGATATGCCTAACTGGATGGTGAAATTGTGATGAAACGATGGGTTTGATGGACAGGGTTCCCACAAATTTTCAAGGCCCTGGAAAGTTTTTGAAAATAAACAAACATAGATACAGGTCCTTGAAACTTCCATATTATTCCCTCCGGTCCGCTAATGTGTTATTTCGCCAACACTTTGTGCTTACTAGCTTGCTTGATTTACGTTGCACATTTATGCGTTACGTTAAGTGTTTCCCATGTGAGGTACTTTGTTTTTGTATGTTGCCATGACGTTCACATGCACACGAAACTACTAAGATGGTACCTCAACATTTCACAGACAGACTGTGAAACATTGCAAAAATAGGCTGAAACCGCTGAAACGTGATGCCTGGAAAATGCAAGTTTCAAGATATTTGGCTCACCAAAGAAGATTACAAACAATGGCTTGCCAGAGATCCAAAGGATGTAATGTTGAATTGCTTTGCTTGTTAAGATAATGTAAATCCATAAGGCAAGAAAAACTTAAAAGCATATTCATATATCTTAAAACTTCTGGTTACATGAGCCTAAACTTTTTTCAATAAAATCTGTGCAAAAGTTAATATCAGATCATTTTAGAATACAGTATAGTATGTACCAAATATTATTACATTTTATGCAAAACAGAGATATGACAAATATCAGATTTCTGTCATATGGCCAAATCTATAATAAAAAATAAATGCAAAAAAAAAAAAATTGCTTTTTTGCATAGTTGACACATGAAAACTGTAACAATGTATCTTACAAGGTGACGCGATGTAACCTTTGCTCTCACTTGAAATGTGTCCCCACATTGAGTCCTTGAATTTGAGGGTATTGGACCTGGAAAGTCCTTGAAAGGTCCTTGAATTTGAAGTTAACCAAGGTGTGGGAACCCTGGATGGAACCACAAGCAGTTCTGTCTTGGCAAGGTTGAGTTGAAGGTGATTGTCTTTCATCCAGCACGAAATGTCTGTTAGACAAGCTGAGATGCGAGCAGCTATCTTCGGATCATCAGGATGGAATGAGAGGTAGAGTTGAGTGTCATCAGCATAGCAGTGATATGAAAAGCTGTTTCTGAATGCCAGAACCTAGTGATGCCATGTAGACAGAGAAGAGAAGTGGTCCAAGAACTGAGCTCTGAGGCACACCAGTAGCTAGATGTTGCGACTTGGATACCTCACCTCTCCAAGATACCTTGCAGGACCTATCTAAGAGGTAAGACTCAAACCACTGGTGTTCAGTTCCTGAGATGCCCTTTGCCAATAGGGTTGACAGGAGGATCTGGTGGTTAACCGTGTCAAAAGCTGCGGACAGATCCAGCAAGATAAGTATTGAAGATTTGGAATCCACTCTTAGGGCTTCTGAAACCAGACTGGTTTCTGTCGAGGAGGTTGTTCTGTGTGAGAGGCAGAGACTTGGTTGAACGCAGCTCGTTCAAGTGTTTTTGCAATGTAAGGAAAAAGGGAAATGGGTCTGTAGTTCTCTAAAAGAGGTGGGTTAAGGGTGGGTTTCTTAAGTAGTGGGGTTATACGAGCCTGTCTAAACGCTGAGGGAAAAACAACAGTGTGAAGGGATGTGTTAATGATGTGAGTGAGTGCAGGTACAACTGCAGGATTGACTTGAAGGAGATGAGATGGAATAGGATCAAGCGGACAAGCAGTAGGATGATTAGAAAGGATGAGTGTGGAGACTTCTGCCTCAGAGAGTGAAGAGAAAAGGATGTGAACTATTGTATGTTTGCTGGTAAGGTGTGTTTGACAGATTGTGGAAAATTGTGCATTGATGGTTTTAATTTTATTAATGAAGAACGTGGCAAAGTCGTCAGCTGTTAGGACAAAGGAGGGACGAAAATGTTTTAAAGAGCATGCGAGAGTTAGACGAATTGTTAGTTTTGTTATGATAGTATGACTTTTTTATACTATATAATTATTTCAAATATACATGCACAATCAGAGAATGAGAGTGTGATGCATCAGAATAGCTCTGGAAATCCTTGTTGTGTCTTGGGACTGGGAACACCCTTACAGGCTGCATTTACATAACTAGCAAACAAACAGCTTTTGCTTTAGTCAATACAGATAAATTGGTTTGTATTCTGCCAGAGTCTGACACCCTGAACAACAGCGTCAACACAGAGCACAGGAGGCACACACACACCCACCCACCATAAACACCCCTCTCTCTCACGCACACACTGTCTATACACTTACACTGATAAACTTTGCTTTTCTAGAATGGCACTGATACTGAAAAACAATGTCACTAACTAAAAAGTACCACAAATTACTTTAAATATCTTTTTTTCTTTTTTTTCTTTTTTTGGACATAAATCATGCCAAACCCTTTAAGGCACCTTGGATTAACATGTTAATTCATTGTAGGTCTATGAATATTAAATTATACTGTAATCAGTAGAAGACTAACTTTCTTAAAGTGATAGCTCACCCATAAATGAAGAACATTTCTGCAGAACACAAAAGAAAATATTTTGAAGAACGCTGTGTTCCAAACAGCACAGGACCCCAGTGACTTCCAATGTATGGAAAAATACATTTTTCAAAATATCTTCCTTTGTGTTTTACTCAGTGTTATTTTAGGATTGTTTATGTAATATTTAATGTATTTAATAATATTTTGCCTCAACATTGTCTTTATATTTTCAGCTTTAATTTAATTTGAATTTTAATTACATTTTTAATTAAAATTAATAAATTGTATGTACTTTTGCCATTTTTTATTTTTTATATATTTCTATTTAGCTGTTTCTTCTTTATTTCTAATTAGCTATTAGCTCATTTCTGTTAGTTTCTAATTTTACGTTTTTTTTTTTTTGTTTTTTTTTTAAATATATATATATATACTGTAGTATCTTGGCCGTGTAAGTTGTATATCTTGAAATATGCAGATTTCAATTATATATAGGTATATAGATTTAATTTTATTATAAATTGTATTTATTTTATTTATAGATATAATTATTATACATTTATACACGCACATACACACACATAATTGCATGATTTCTTTTTATATATATATATATATATATATATATAAATCAGCATATTTTAAAAGACATACAACATTTACTGCAATGATACTGCATAAAAAATAAATAAATATTTTGGTTTTCAAATAATATTGTACTTTATTTTATTTCAGCTTTCAATTAAAGAAAACTTTTTAATTTCTTTAGTTTTAGTTTAGTTAAAAATAACAGCACTGGTTTCACAGAAGAAAAATCATTACGGGTTTGGAACTACATGATAAAAAAATCACAAACATGTTTCAGTGGCGGGTGAACTGTCCTTTTAAGAAAGTAAACAGTAAACTCTGATTTCATGTTGAATCAGTTAGATGCACATTAAATGTGACCTCTAACTGTAGTGACAGCACTATTGCAAGTTTGAACACGTCAAGACGGGTAACAGTGATAAACTGGGCCAAGGTTGCAACACAGGAACTCCTGTAAACAAACTCATTTCTTGAGCACTTCAATGAACAAGAGAGGCAAAAGACAGATGGCCTTTCCATTTGTCTTGGAAAAAAGCAGGGCACCTTCAACACGGAGAGGACCAAAACATGGAGAAAATGCTCTAATACCTGTAGCATCACCACACGAACCAATAAGACGAGGCTTTCTGAAGACAACTCGCTTTTGAAAAGATGTAGTTGTGCACATCCCTATCATCATTTGCTGGGTATTGAGGGCGGGCGACCTGAGGGGCGGCTGGCATCATTACTGGAGCAGATCGCCATCCATCCATCAGTGAGAGACGGGATTAGAGAGTCACGCCGGGCCAAAAGCACACACATACACACGGCCAGTCACAGACCTTTCTATATATAATCCATCCAGCTCTGGAGCGGCTCCTGTGTCAAGGTTATGTCTGCTCTCTCTATGAGCAGCGCTCTGCTCTGCTGTAAAGGCCGTATATCTGCTGGAGGGAATCGCTGATCAATGTCTTCCCATCTCCATCCGTTATGTTTTCCCTTAAAATACATGGCGGACACTGCGGTCTAATCACTTTCCCTCATCTGAGAGGTAGATGGCTGATCTACAGTCCAGCTGCGAATTTGAAAACCAGCCAAAACACACGAGACCCATTGATCTTGTCAGATCTCTTTGTCAGATTGATTGTGATAAACGCCTTTGCCCCTACAGAATAATACAGCAGGTTATAGAGGAATATGGTTAAGCATCTTTTAGTGTCTAAAGACAGTGAAGCCAGTATTCTCATTACTGTAATGCTATATATATATATATATATATATATATATCCTTCAGAATAATACAGCAGGTTATAGAGGAATATGGTTATGCATCCTTTATCATTTTAGTGTCTAAAGATAATGAAGCCAATATTCTCATTATTGTAATGCTATACATAGAGAGAGAGAGATTATATAATTATATATGTATATTGGAATAAATCTGTCATGATGGCAAGTTTTTAAGAAAACCTCCTTATGTGCAACCGAGTTGTATACATTTCTGAGTGTGATTATTATATCTGAAAATAAATAGCATTAAATATACTGTAATAGAGATGTTGTTCATCTTAACCTCTAATGGTTTCCCTCTTCCCTGTATAGTTTACAGCATTAGCTGGGAGAGGTCTTTTTCCTTAAGAAAACCAAACTATCAGAATCGGCATTGGTATTGGCAGATATAATATTCTGAATGATCGGCTATCGGTATCAGCTGAGAAATTTCATATTGGTGCATCTCAATACATAGAATACACTTAGAAAAATGCATAGAATTTATACAACAATAGAAGTGATACAACATATACTGCCATGAATGTTATGTATGTAATAAATAAATACACATTTATATACAATATAAATGCACATTCAAAATGGCAGTATATTTTTGTGATATTTACTGTAAGTATGTGTGTGTCTATGCATATACAGGTGCATCTCAAAATATTAGAATATCATGAAAAAGTTCATTCTTTCGTAACTCATTTCAAAAAGTGAAACTTTCATATATTCTGGATTCATTACATGTAAAGTAAAACATTTCAAAAGTTTTTTTGTTTTAATTTTGATAATTAGAGCTTACAGCTCATGAAAGTAAAACATCCAGTATCTCAAAATCTTAGAATATTTCCGAAGATCAATCAAAAAAAGGATTTACGAAACAGAAAAGTTAAAGTTCTTTAAAGTATGTTCATTTCTGCACTCAATACTTGGTCGGGGCTCCTTTATCACAAACTCCAGCATCGGTGTGGCATGGAAGCGATCAGCCTGTGGCTCTGCTGAGGCACTATTGAGCCTTCAGCTCGTCTGGATTGTTGGATCGAGTGTTTCTCATCTTTCTCTTGAAAATATCCCATAGATTCCATATGGGGTTCAGGTCAGGCATGTTGGCTGGCCATTCAAGCACAGTTATATCATGGTCAGCAAACCACTTGAAAGTGGTTTTGGCACTGTGGGAAGGTGCTAAAGTCCTGCTGGAAAAGGAAATCAGCATCTCCATAAAGCTTGTCAGCAGATTGAAGAATAAAGTGCTCCAAAATCTCCTGGTAGATGGCTGCATTGACTTTGGACTTGATAAAACACAACTGACCAACACCAGCAGACGTCACGGCACCCCAAATCATCACTGACTTCGGAAACTTCACACTGGACTTCAAGCAGCTTGGATTCTGTGCCTCTCCAGTCTTCTTCCAGACTCCAGACCTTGCTTTCCAAATGAAATGAAAAACGTACTTTTATCTGAAAAGAGGACTTTGGACCACTGAGCAACAATCCAGTTCTTTTTCTCCTGAGCCCAGGTAAGATGCTTCTGACATTTTCTTTTTCAGAAGTGGGTTGGTAGCCCTTTTCTTGAAGAGGTCTGAGCGTGGTGACTCTTGATGCACTGACTCCAGCTGCAATCCACTCCTTGTGAAGCTTTCCCAAGTGTTTGAATTGGCTTTGCTTGACAGTATTCTCAAGCTTGCGGTCACCCCTGTTGCTTGTGCATCTTTTCCTACCCAATTTCTTCCTTCCAGTCAACTTTCCATTTAATATGCTTTGATACAGCACTCTGTGAACAGCCACCCCTTTATATTTATATATATATATATTGTAGGGTTTGATACATAAATATAATTTTAATTTAGCTCAAAGGGAATCATTTATGATTTTATAGGTAATTTGAACATAATCACTGTTTTGCGGCTGATCACTGAGTCGGCAGCGATTCACTGAACGAGCCTTATAACATCAACTCTGCACTGGATATTAAAATCCAAAATATAGTGAAAACACTATTAATAAGCACAGTAACAAGATCGGCAGATTAAGACATTAACTTGTAAGCACAAAACACAAGATACTTCTCTTTTGAATATAAATAAGACTTTATTTATATAAACCTAAGACAAACTAATCTAACATGAACACACGCATTCACACATTCACACGTTGCAGGAAGAGAGAAAGGATGAGTTTAGAGAATGAGAATGTGAAATCCCAAGTTTATAGCAATATGTGCTATTGCATAGACCTGAACAAACCATCAATCACTTAATTAACCCTCGCACTGAGTTTCTCAATGAGGCTAAAATTTATATTAAATGCACCAGTTCAGTTAGAATCTGGAGTTGTTTTACTTGCGTTGCCTTTGTGTTACAGGGATTCCCTTCTGTCTTCGTCGTCGTTGCAGGAAAGGGGTTTTCCCGAGTTTGTGATTGGCTGGAAGTTCAGTAGTCTTTGAAGTGATGTCTTGGGAAGCCAATGGATGGTCTTGGAGTCCGTTGCTGGTTGAAGTTTGAAGCGGGTGCAGTCGGAGCTGGACTTTGCGGCAAACTTAACTTTTGAACACGAGACTCAACGGAAAGAAAAGAAACTAAAGTAAAAGAATAAAATGAGTAACGAGACTAGGTGGTTTTTCCTCTCATCGTGGTGTTAAGTAGCAACTGGCCTGTAGGCCAGAGCACGCTCAAAGAGCGCTAAAACAGCGTCAAAACGTGGTGGCGAGAAGAAGAAGGATGAGAGAGAAGAAGGGGCGATTTGATGGTGTCCTGAGGTTTTAAACTCGGCTTCTGGACACATCCCATCTGGTGTCTTGACCAATTAGATAGGCTATTATCTTAGCTAGGGTTGTTCCTTCCATCATAAATCAGCATGTTATCAGTCACATGGTCTGAATTTTACACACTCTTGCAAAGTATAATTTTGGATGTGATTTCTATAACCAGAATATGATACATTTGACAAAGAATCAGTTGGAAGAAACGTTTCAAGCTAGAAATGTCAAGCTCATACATACCAAACACGACTAACCTTAAAGTCATTCAATAGTTATTAGAAAGACATACATAATATGTGCTTAAAACATGATAGTCTAATGTGTGGTTACATACATAATATAGTGTTATGCCTAGAAAAGTTCCTTTTAGGATGATTTTATATGCATATGAAAAAGAAAGTCTCTGTGGAGACCAAAAGACATGTTCTTTGGACAGAAGGATTTCCGTCTGGTTCTTTGTCTTCTATGTGTGGGGGAAGAGTCAATCTAAAGAAGCTTGTGATTTCTCTTGTGGAACACATGTGATGGACATCTCTTTGACCATTAATCTTGATTATTTACCCCAAATTTGACGATCTCCTTCCTGTGTTGAACACTTATCAATAAGTGTTCTTTTGTCTTAATGTTGCAAACTGTTCTGGAAGAGGCTTGTTGGTTAGGCTTGCTCCAGAGGTCGGAGATAGGCATCTTTACGACGTTGTCATGTTCTCCTGGAATTTCGGCTCCTCATGTTTCGATGTCCTGATCGAATCTTAGTTTTGTCTGACTCGTTCTGATGCTACAATATATATATATACATACACACACTTGTGTGTGTGTGTGTGTGTGTGTGTATATATATATATATATATATATATATATATATATATATATATATATATATATATATATATATGGTTAAGCATCTTTAGTGTCTAAAGACAGTATATATATATATAATGAATAAAAAATTGAGTAGAAAAACATAATCTGGAATCATGTTATAATTAAATACCCCCCTCCCCCAAAAATATACTGTGTGTGTCTGTGTATTATTAAAATATCTTTACATAATACCATTTAATAATATTCTAATAGATACACATGCATATTCTAAAGTGTGTGTATATATGACATTTATAAGTAGTAGTATTTAAATAATAACATTTAGTATTTCAATGTTAAAAGACGTATAACATATATACACTATATATATATATACACACACACACACACACATATATTACATACATACATACACGTACAAGTTTTCTTAATTGTCATACAGTATAATAATCCCCCCAAAACATATGGATTCCACAACTGCACTGCTGATTTCTTAAACTGGATACGGCCTTTTTAACATGATCCTCATCTAATCCCGGGATGCATTCGCAGACGTGGGAAGCGCTGAGTATATTTGGATTGTGCAAAATGATACAAGAGCAAGTTTTGACTGAGGAGCCGAGCAACCCAGATTCCAGCTCAGATGCTGCTCTGATTTTTACAGGAGGACCTGTGGGAGACATCAGGAGATTGCCTGTTAGAGAGTGAAAATTGAGCAGGGAATGAGCTGCGGTCGCGCTCACTGACTGAGACCATTATGAGTCTTAATGGAGGAGCAGAAACGTGTTTGGAGATGGCGCTGGAGTCTCGCTTATCTGCTGCACGTTTAACAGAGACCGAGTGTGGAAGATTGCTGGAGAAGTTTATCTCGTTCGCCTCACTGAAGGGAAATGCTGAAAAAATCTCACGAGCAAAACCCCGCAGCACAGTAACATGCATAAATTAAAGGAATATTTCAGGGTATTTTCACCTTAATATCTATAGAGAGTCGACTGCAGCAGGCAGGTGCGCCAGAGGCATTCATGCACAAATGTGAAGACTCTACTTCTGTTAAAGAATTTCAAATAACTGCTGTTTTTTGAGCTTTACCCTCCAACACATCCAGTATTGTCCATTTTCATTGTCTGATCACATAGTAAAGCGCCACACTGCAAATGATTTTAAATCACGACACATTAACTTGAGAAGTAGAAGTAGATTACAGTCCCAGAAGTCTTGTTTTCTGAAAAATCTAACGAAATTAAGTGAGTTTATGCCTAAAAAAATATCTGCCAATGGGGTCAAAACAAGATTACGTTTATTTTGCTGATCCCTTTGCCAGATTTTTTTGTTCTTGTTTTAAGTTTAAACCCACATAACTTTAATATATTTTTCACAAAAGAGGACTTAATATTTTATTTTGTGTCTCAAGTAAATTTATCTTGTCATGTATAATGTATAGATATTTGTACATATTATGTGTTTATATATAATAAAATATTTATATTTATTTTGTATTTGATAAGAAATCTTAATGGTCCTTAATTTTCTGTATTTTATATGTAAATTGTTGTTGTTGTTGTTTTCTTGAAATAGGAGTGGGACACTATTTGTGACGATCAGCCATGCACATTTTTTACAGTCCCTTTGTACTTCTGTTTAAATGCTAGAGTTGGCATAAATTATTTTTTCCCAGGGCCAGTAAAAAAAAACCTCACAATATACTCTCATTTTCTTGATGCTTTATCAGGCGTGAAGTGGAAACTCACTGATACGAGCCATGGGCATCATTTAAAGATCCATGGGCCATGTCTTTTTATTTAGGCCGACTTTAATAGTCATTTATCCCGGAAATATGAGTGCTGTTATTGGGTTTATTGGGTTTAGTGTGTTTGGCTGTTTGCCAGGGTTGTTGGTAAGACTTTTAACCCTACATATGAGCAGTCAGAATTGAATAGAGCATTATTCTGTCTAAAGAGGTGCTTTGAATTCTGCCCTTTCTGATGCTCCAGGATGAATGATGTTTCAATTTCTTCCCAGGTACGACACCATCACTAACCAGTGGGAGATGGTGGCTCCTTTACCCAAACCGGTCCATTCTGCAGCAGCGACTGTGTGTGGAGGGAAGATCTATGTGTTTGGAGGGGTGAACGAGGCCGGCCGCTCTGCTGGAGTACTTCAGTCATATGTGCCTCAAACCAACGCCTGGAGCTTTATTGAGTCGCCCATGATAGGTAAGAGCGCTCGGGACAATTACTGAAGCGCCCGACTGCAAACTCTGCTCTTCACCTGCTGTCTTCTGCGCATGGGAGCTTATATAGCATATACACTACTGTTCGAAAGTGTTGGGGGCAGTATGAATTTTATTTATTTATTTTTTTTTACTGTATTTTTAATCAAATAAATGCAGCCTTGGTGAGAATAAAAGTAAAAAAACCAAGCCAAACTTTTGAACAGTAGTGCATATATAAATGTACAGAAATATAGTTTTACAGAATCAATATAAAAAGACCTGAACTTCATCTATAAAATTATATTAGTTAAAAACTATATTAGTTAGAAAAATGTTTAAGCATCACGCATGGACAATCCCACATCCTGCATCAGATGCATTTTATGTCTAAAGTTTTGCATTAGACAGTTTTGAAACTGAGAAAGTAACTTCATGGAATTTCACTGGTATTTGACTTCATTAGTATATGGCATTTTGACACGGTCCAGAGATCTTGAGCTTGTGGGTGGAGGGACGCTCTGGGGGGAAGGAACTTTTTATTCGGTGGCGAATGCAGCCCTGAGGGACACGCAGCGGGAGCAGGACTCAGGCGTTTCATTACAGCTGGAAAAGCAAGCGTTTCCCTATTAGTGCAGAAATAAGTGTGGATTTAAAAAAGCACACAGAGCTCCACTCAAACCGCCCTGAAACCAGCTTCATCTGCCATATTTGGTTGCTAAAATAAGTTATTTTGGATATCCACCTGACTGCTGCGAGTCTTTCTTAGAGACACATTTGAAGTTTAATATATACAGTAACACTAATTAGTTAACATTAACTAATAATGAAAAATATTTTGAAAGCATTTACTGTATTAATCTTAGTAAATGTTAATATCAACATTTATCAATGCATTAAAATCACTGTATCTGTTACTATTATTTAATGGGCCTAAGCTAACATGAACTAACAATAAACAGTTGTATTTTTAATAACTAACATTAACAAAGATTAATAAATACTGAAACAAATGTACCGCTCATAGTTAGTTAATGTTAGTTAATGCAATAACCAATGTTAACTAATGGAAGTTATTGTGATACTATATATACGTTTATATGGGTCTATTTTGGAGAATTAGATTTAACTATCAGCATCTTAAATTGTCTTAAAGTGAGTTTGATCAAATTTAAGATCATAAAAGTTATCTAAATGGTATAACAATAGTCTTAATAATCATTTTAAGCGGACATATGAACATGGAAAAACAGAAATCATGAAACTTCAAAAGTCTATCCTATATACAGTCATGGCCAAAAATATCAGCACCCTTGCATTTCTGTCAGAAAATTGTTCCAATTGCAAATGTTTTGGTATTCACGTGCTTATTGTTTTTGTTTGCACTGCAACAACACAAAAAACAGAGAAGAAAAGTCAAACTTGATAATATTTCACACAGAACTCAAAAGTGGACTGAACAAAATTATTGGCACCTTGTCAAAATTGTAAGAAATAATTGCTTTTCAAGCATGTGATGCTCCTGTAATTTGTATTTAGACACACCTGTGGCAAGTAACAGGTGTGGGCAATATAGTAATCACACTTGCAACCAGTTAAAATGGAGAAAAGTTGACTCAAACTTTGTTGTGTGTCACACTGAGCATGGAGAAAAGAAAGAAGTGTAAAGAGTTGTCTGTGGATTTGAGAGAAAAAATTGTGGAAAAACATGGACAATCTCAAGTCTACAAGTCCATCTCCAGAGATCTTAATGTTCCTGTGTCCACTGTGCACAATATCATCAAGAGCTTTACTGCCCATGGCACTGTAGCTAACCTCCCTGGACGTGGATGGAAGAGCAAAATGAATGAAAAATTACAACGAACGATTGTTCAAATGGTGGATAAAGAACCTCGATTAACTTCCAAACAAATTCAAGCTGATCTGCAGACACAGGGTACAACAGTGTCAGCTCGCACTATCAATCACCATCTGAATGAAAAGGGCCGCTATGGTAGGAGACCCAGGAGGACACCACTGCTGACACAAAGGCAGAAAAAAGCAAGACTGGAGTTTGCCTAACTTATGTGACAAAACCACAATCCTTCTGGGAGAACGTACTGTGGACAGATGAGACAAAAGTAGAGCTTTTTGGTAAAGGACATCATGGCACTGTTTACAGAAAAAGAAATGAAAAAGAAATGAGGCCTTCAAAGAAAAGGACACAGTCCCTACAGTCAAACATGGTGGAGGTTCAAAGATGTTTTGGGGTTGCTTTGCTGCTTCTGGCACTGGATGCTTTGACTGTGTGAACAGTATCATGAAATCTGATGATTACCAAAGAATTTTGGGGCACAACGTTGTCAGAAAGCTGCGTCTCCACCAGAGGTCATGGGTCTTCCAGCAGGACAATGACCCGAAACACACTTCAAAAAGCACCACAAATGGTTACAAACAAAGCGCTGGAGAGTTGGCCAGCAACGAGTCCAGATCTGAATCCCATAGAACACCTGTGGAGAGATCTCAAAACAGCAGTTGGGAGAAGGCATCCTTCAAATCTGAATGACCTGGAGCAGTTTGCAAAAGAAGAGTGGTCCAAAATTCCAGTAGAGAGGTGTAAGAAACTCTTTCATGGTTACAGGAAGCGAGTGATTTCAGTTATTTTTTCCAAAGGGGGTGCTACCAAATATTAAGTTAAGGGTGCCAATAATTTTGTCCAGTGCATTTTTGGGGTTCTTTGTGGAATTGTATCAGATTTGACTTTTCTTTCTCTGTTTTTTTGTGTTGTTCCAATGCAAACAAAAAAATAAATAAACGTGTAAATGCCAAAACATTTGCAACTGCAACAATTTTCTGAGAGAAGCGTTGCGTTTTCTGACAGAATTGCAAGGGTGCTGATATTTTTGGCCATGGCCATACAATGGGTATGTATGTATATAATTTTTTTTTTTTTTTTTTTTTTTTGGAAGTAAATAAAACAAAGTAATTGGAGTATGTTTAACAAGAAAATACTATTTCAGTCTTCAAACTTCAAATATTAAAACTTTCAAACTTCAAAATTTCCCATTTAATTTGATGTGCTATTTCTACATTGTGGAATTTACTAGTAATTTGTGAGTGGAAATTGTTTCAATCCTACACCATTTTTTTTTAATGATTGAATTAAATCTGAGCATTGCATGTTCAAATTCGAAAGACGGTGCTGTATTGCATTTTTCAGGCTCACTGGTTCAGAGCAGTTTGCAGTCAGTTAATATCATGCATTTATGGAAAACAATTGCTTATTGATCTGCTTTTGATGAATTATGGTGTTTCTATTGTAATATGTTGGTTGATATTTGATCTCCCTCATGTTTTGAATGAGCAGCTAGAATAGTACTGGTGTCATATGACATGCTAAAGGAGTCTCTTTCTGCTTTTCAGAAGGCAGTTAAGTCCAAATTCCTTACTGAGATTGTTGCAAAAAATTATCAGTTCCAGGTTCATATTTTCAACTATAGATTCTGTTTTAAACCCTGCTGTAAATGTTTTTTTTTTTTTCTGATGTGTCTGATTCTCTATCTGAAAACTTTCTTTCTTTCTTAATAAGACAAAATTGTTAAGACCTCAATCAATGCAGACGACATATGCCATGTCTGAAATAACCAGTCGTTCAGTTACCTGGAGTGTGTTTGATCACATTTCCTTACATACCTGCAAAGATATTATTGCACACTTAAAAGCCACCTTCTGTCATAATGATTTTATTCCATCACGTTTTTTAAAGCAAATTGTAGATATCATAGGGCCTGATCTTTTGTCTTTTATCAATATTTCTCTGAGTACCGGTACGGTCCCTGACTGTCTAAAACATGCTTGCATCACTCCTTTGCTGAAGAAACCCAATCTTGATGTTTCTGTGCCAAGTAATTTTAGGCCGATTTCCAATCTCCAGTTTATTTTAAAAATTTTGGAAAGGATTGTACTCTCTCAATTACAGTCTTTTCTGAGTTATAATTCACTATATGAAACATTTCAGTTAGGTTATAGAAAATTACATAGTACTGAATCTGCATTATTGAAAGTCACAGATGACATTATGCTGTCTACTGATAATGGGAATGCTGTTGCTTTGGTCCTTTTAGATCTCAGTTCAGCATTCGGTATGGTTGATCATGAAATCTTAATTTCTCGATTGGAAAGTTATGTAGGCATTCAGGGTACAGTTTTAAAATGGTTTAGGTCATACCAATAGGAAGTTTTCTGTTTGTATTGGAAAACATACTTCTTCAGTAGCACACCTCTCCTGTGGTGTTCCGCAGGGATCAATCCTTGCTCCTACACTTTTCTCTTTATACATGCTGCCACTGGGATCCTTGTTTTCTAAACATCATTTCATTTATATGCTGACGACACCCAGTTATACCTCCAACTTAAACGAAAAGATTCAAGTTCCATTGAGGTTTTGCTATCATGCTATCAATTTTGATCTGAAATCATGGCTGTCACATAATTTTGATTAATTTTGAAGTGATTTTTATGATGGTAGTAATCTGGATCTAGGCTTTTTAAGTTCTAATGTTACTCCGTGTGCAAAAAACCTTGGTGTGTTACTTGACTCAGGACTGCGGTTTGATAAACAGATTAATTCTGTTGTCAAATCATGCTTTTTCCATTTACGCCTTACAAAAGTTAAAAAATGTATTTCCCTCAGGAAATTTGAAATAGTGATTCATGCATTTATCACCACACGTCTTGACTACTGTAATTCACTTTATTACGGAGTTAATAGTTAATCTATTGGGCGTTTACAACTTGTTCTGAACGCTGTTGCAAGGCTGTTGACCGGTAGTAAAAAATTTGATTGCATCACTCCTATCCTGATATCTCTGCACTGGCTACCAGTTCAATTTAGAATAGAGTTTAAAATCTTAGTCTTTGTTTATAAATCTTTACATGGCTTAGCTCCAGGCTACCTTTCTGTCTTAGTACTCCCTCATAACCCAACTCGGTCACTTAGGTCTGGGGATCTTGGACTGCTCTCTGTGTGCAGGACTAAGCTAAAACATAGAGGGGACAGAGCCTTTGCAAGGGTTGGCCCTAAACTATGGAACAGCTTACCACTGTCAATTCGAATATCTACTCTTTCCATGTTTCAGTCTAAGCTTAAATCTTATTTTCTATCTATGGCATTTAACAACATATGAATTTCTACGGTATGTATTTTGCTTTGTTGATTGTAATTCTTTAAACATTTATGGAATGTTTCTAATGTTTTGTACAGAACTTTGTTCAACCTTTAGGTTGTTTTTAAATGTGCTTTATAACTACCTAACTAACTAACTACTGTGAAACAAAGAGATTTCAAAATAAGAATACCTCTGTGTTTTGGTTTTGTTTATACTGAAAAGCATAGGAAAGACAAAATATTGTTTAAACCATACATTTTGATAGTTACAGCTGCTTATTGCTGTTCTTTAAACACATTATTGTATCTGCAAACTCTTATATAATTCAGCAAGGTTTGTAAAGCTCATGCATCAGATAGTTCATGAATAATCAAGGCTCTTTTAAAGCGAATCAGTTCATAGCAGTCTTGGTGAAGCCTGTGGGCGTTTATTTTCTAGTCATGCATGAACAGCTTGTATCTGCTTGAATGGGGTTAGTCTGAAATCTCTAAAAGAGTATTTTTGGTTCAGCTAATGGCCGCTTGTGTTCTTTAGCAAAGCGGCCCGGCGAGTCCTTTGACGGCGACGGCGTTTTACAGCAACAAATTGACCAGAAGTCGTTTGTTTTTAATGAGATTTCCAGCATCCTCCAGCGGTTGTCAGTGTGAATGGAGCAGCACTGTATACTGTCTCTGCAAACATGAAGTGCACAGATAATGAAAACTCAACCTTATCTAGTAACTAGTTTCTTGTTATGCATTTCTTCAACAGTTTCCCAGCTATTGTCCCCTCTGCCTCATTTTTGGCTGATCTGCCACCTGACAGACAGTCGTTCACACTTACAGACAACTCATATTCTTTACACTTCTGAGTCACACATAATGCTTCTCCTCTAGAATTCATCATGAGGTGCATATATGTCCATTTTTAGATGTTAATGGTTTGTCAGGGTCCTGGCAGGTTTTTAAAAGGGTTTAAATTCTGTTTTATCCATTTTGAATGGCATTTAAATAGTATAACAAAAGACTTAATTATTATTTTAAGAGCTATTTTTAAACTTCAAAAGGATGTGATTTCATTAAATAAATGTAAGCGCTGCATAGCATTATACTCTGCGTTTCAGAGCACTTTACAGTCAGTGAATACAGTGAATTTTTGCCAAATGGATAGCTGTTTATCTATTGTTGATTAATTTAGACAGTGTTTACTTTTATATTGTAGTCTGGAATGAGCAGCTTGGAGTAGTACAGCAAAGGCTTTTCAAAATAAGACTCCTGGTGCATTTAGGGCTTGTTTATAATTAACTCTCTGGATATTTTTAAGGGATTTTATGGTACTAAATCATATTTATGGAGTAGTTGTGATGCATTGTATTACCTGTTAAGCACTTTTTCATCATAGACCTGAAAATGAAGTTTCCAACTTAAATTGTCACAAACCTTCAATGCTTTGGAACACAGACTTGTATTTAATATCTTTTTAAAGAAGACACTTGGCAGATTATTGCAAAAAATAATTTGTAATTTTTTTTTTTATATGAAATGTATAATTTCCAAAACATGATTTACTCTAAAGCTGCGAGAAAATCAAAGCCATAAATCTAAACAATATATCAAAAAATGAGCTTTCAGTAAGAGTTTTTTTTTTTTTACCAAGTTTCATACCATTCTGATGACGTAAAAAAATAAAATAATAATAATAATAATTCAGAATGACTGAACAGCACCAGACCATTAAAAGTAAAGGAAAGAGTAAAAAAAAAAAAAGGGTCAGTACATATATTTTACTAGTAACAGCACAATCTATTAACTTTCTTTTAATCTGATTATTTTTGTATCTGTAAACACCCAATATAGGTTAATTTGTATGTATTCATATATTAGTAATATCTTCCCCTATTTTTTTTCTGATAAACAGTATTAAGTCCTTGTTGAATATGTGCCATGGCCTGTTTAATTAAAGTCAAAGAATCAGAAATACTTGATTTATTTTGAGATTAAGGGTTTATTCTGTATGAACTAAAGGTATTAGTTTGTGCATGTCTTAAAGTCTTAAATTTGATTTTACCCTGCTTTGTATCAGGTAAAAGCGTGCAGAGAAATTCTGTTTAATGTTTCATGCAGTTCATGAAAAATTCTTACTTTAATGGTGTATTTTTGCCCTTTCTACAATCCATAAAAGACGACATTCTGCTCTTGTGTTTCACAAAACTTCTGAGACATCATTATAAAGTTGTCAATGCAACTCCTGTCTTCTGAAGCCATATTACACTTGGTGTGAGGAACAGACTCAAATTGAAGTTATTTGAGGCATATATTTTGTTGGATGGAAAAAAACAAAACTATTATTATTATAGTCAACTGTAAGGTTAATTAAAATTAAGTAAACCTGAAACTAATATATATATATATATATATATATATATATATATATATATATATATATATATATATATATATATTATTATTATTATTATTATTATTATTTTTTTTTTAAAGACCTATTTATAACAAACAAACACTAAAAATGACTAAATTACTAAAACTTTATCCAATCTAAAAATAAAAAACAAATATTAATAAAACCAAACATTAATAAAACTTTTAACATTAATAAACAAATTAGCATTAATAAAAAAACAAATATTAATAAAACCAAACAAATATTAATAAAACTATAATAACATTACAATGATATTAAAATAACTGTCCATTAACACCCTTGAAAATAGTTTGTCCAGATTTAGTTTCGGACTTTTCATTTAAAATAAATCTTAAACATCTTGTAAAGACTTTGCTTTAGTTGTTATTCTATGTATATCTATTATTATACTGCAGCCTTGTTTTCACTATGAGAATAGCCATGGAAACAAACAAGTTGTTATTTTCTGATGATTTTCCCTATTCTTGCTTCTCTCAGTGAGTTTAGAAGACTTTATATAGGAAGGATGTCACTATGATATTTACTGGACTGTAATATTTCTGATTTGAGATATTCTTATTCCATTATTACCCTTAATAAAATTTGTCCAGATTTATTTTTTGTTAAAAATGAATCTTAAACATCTTAATAAATAATTTATATATATATATTGATTTTCCTTTTCTTGTATATACTGTATTATGTTTTTGCCATGAAAATAGCCATAGAAACAAACCAAAAAGGTATTTTTGTCACCCATTCTCATGAGTCATATGGACTACTTTTATGGTGTTTTTGCTGTTTTCTTGTTCTTCTCTGAGCTGGAAAGACGTCACACTATGATCCGTGTAAAGATTCTCCTTTTTAGTTCCACAGAAGTAATAACAGCATACAGGTTCAGAGCGACACGAGAGTGAGTAAATAATGATAGAGTTGTCATTTTTGTGGATTGAACTCTTCCTCCAGCCAGTGTTGATGTTTGCATGGAACAAAACCAACCGAATGTGAATAATGTCACATGAGACTCCTTCAGATAGTGAAATGAGAGAGCGAGATATGAACGCTTCTGACATTGAACTCCACAGCTGACGGCAGACGTTCACTCACACGCGTGGAGTCGCACGGTCAAACACGTACGACTGTGTAGACTATCAGCGTTTAGAGCCGGTGACTCAAAGTTCAGAGTCGGCTGCTGACATCATCTCCAAAGGCCAGCCGCATGTGAGAAGGAACATGATATTTGGATTATTGTGAAGGGCTTGAGCGAGCTGGAAAGGTCGTCGGAGATGTCAAGTGTTTCAGGTATTCCTGCGCCGGCGGATAATGAACTCTTGAGGCTTTCAGCCGGTAACGTCATCTCAGCCTGGGCGCTTATTGATTTTGATGTTGCTATGAACCGTGAGGCGCTTATTGATTCTGATGTGGCTGTGGACATTGTGGCCCAGGGATCATATGTTTATTGCAGCCATGTTTGTGTAAGAACAAGCAAAGGCTCAAATACAAAGCACCTCGGTCTTCATTGTCTTGTTATTTGACTTCCGACTCGATCGATAAAGCCATGGAAACAGTCAACAGTAATAAAGGAACTAAAATGACTGTGTAGCATAATAAAATAGCCGTGTAATTGCAGCATAGGACAGTAAAGACTAGCGGTTGTATATGTGGGGAGGTAACGGGAAGGTTGCGTGTTCAAACCCAACAAGGACCGATCACAATATGTGTTTATATTGATCAAATGTGACAGTAAAGACATTTATAATGAAACAAGATTTCTGTTTCAAATAAATGCTGTTATATTGAACTTTATTTGTTCAAATAATAAAAAATAAAACAATCACAATTTCCAAAGAAATATGAAGCAGCTGTTTTCAACATTGATAATATTAAGAAATGTTTTTGAGCAGCAAATCAGCATATTAGAATGATTTCTAAAGAATTCTGTGAGACTGAAGACTGGAGTAACGATGCTGAAAATTCAGCTTTGATCACAGGAATAAATTACACTTTACAATATATTTCAATTGTAAAAATATTTCACAATATTAATCATTTTACTGTGTTTTTTGGTCAAATAAATGCAGCCTTAGTGAGCACAAGAGACTTCTTTTAAATAAATTAAAATCTTACCGACATCAAACGTTTGAATCGTATATGTATTAAAGTTTTTATAAAACATAGACATTTTAATTGCAATTAAATCCCCTAAAACTGCCTGAAATTCACAATAACTAATACAATCCTCTTGCTTTTTAAAGAGTCTGCTTTTTAAAGTTTTAAAAAACACTGATTATAAGTGTATTTTGTCTCATTGGACTTGCAGATTTTTAACACTAGTTTTGAACTTTTATACTTCAAAATGTGAAAATGCATGAATGCACTTGTGTTAAAGATGTGTTAAAATCTTAAGCACTGTTGCTTCTGAAATAAATGCATTGTTTTAAATGATTTTTAGATCTTTTAACCAGAGAATTAGACAAAATTAATTAGAGAAGCTTGATTTGGTCAGTCAGCAGTAAGAGGTTGGTCTCTCCGTTGACAGTCAGTTATCTGCCTGATATTCCCGTTTGCAATTATTCATCTCTGTGCGTCTTATCGGCAGGGAATGGCATTGTCAGCTTCGCCGTCTGTGAATGACAACACCTTCCTCCCGCTGTGTTTGACAGGCCAGAAAACGCTGTGGGACAGGCTCGCGCTCACATTGCACTGTATTGTGTTTTGTGTTTAACATGTAAACAAAGTGGCCGTGGAGAAGAGCCGCCCGTGGCCATGAAACGCATCAGGGAGATGAAGGTCTTTGGTGTTTTAGCCACATTTGTGGAAGTGTGAAACTTTGTTTAACTGTAAAAGGCTGCCGCTGTGTGTGTGTGTGTGTGAGATATTCCTTCAAGAGCCCCATTTAGTAGTTGTGCCACATGAGCAAGGATGGCAGATTGACACTTCAGTGCCCAGCAGGAGACGGCAGACACACGCGGTATGATAGGGGGCGCTGAAAGTCATCCTCAAACATGTGCGGTCAGGCGGAGAACTGATGCCAAAAGGAGATTCATTCGAGAAACTCTGAAAGTTCAGAAAACAACTCTAGAAAGGTAAAAGTTGAATCTAAAGTTGAGTTTATTACAAAATAACAGATTATTTATTTATTTTATTTTTTATTTTTTTTATGGACGAGTCAAAACAATTTTCTTTGGTAATTGACATACAGTCCACAAACACTTTCTACTGAGCTGCAAATGCACTGAACCCAGGACATTCCTTTAACCAGTACAAAAATTACTTCATTTAATTCAATTAATATATATTATTTTTTGTGCTTTACAATAATGAAAACTTTATTTATTTGTTAATTTAAATTTTGTTGTCATGCATGTAAATAATCTCATTTTATTCATTTCATTTTCTGTGTTGATTTAAGGACATTCCTCTAAACAATACAGAAACTTACAATTTATAATATTTCTTATTTCTGAATTACAAAAAAAGTGTTTTTTTTTTTTGTTCGCATTTATTTATTATCATGCAAATAATGTCTCAATGTAAAGAATATTTTTTTTTATTTAATTTTCTGTTATTTAAACATTCCTTTAAATTACAATAATGAAATAAAACAATAATGCAAATAATTTTAAATATTTAAATATTAACCAAATTATGTATTAATTAATTCATAAATTTTTGTGTTTATTATCACACAGATAATGTCACAGTATAAAGAATTTAATTTTAAGCCAAAGAAAGCCAAATTCACACACAGTAGTAGTGTTAGTATTATTATTATTTTAAAATGTATTATTTTGCTGTGGGGGTGAAATATTACCTGGTTCTTAACAGGTTTTGTGAGATTTACTCTTGGACTGTAGTGATCTCCTTCTGTTTATCTTGTTCTTAGAGCACCGCTTAAATTTGATAGATTAAGTGAGATCAAGTATTTCCCTTGTTTAGCGTTCCGTATTGCCCATTGCACATGGACTGCATGCACGCTTCTATTTTTGACCATTATTTGTAAACCTTTCCTCCTCTTTTCTCTGTTTTTTACATTATCCGTAATATCTGTTCTTCCCGGGAGGTCTCACTCCAAGATTTAATTAGCTCAATGTTCTCGCGTCTCTCTTCAGCGGCTGAGGTTGAAGTCACAGCTGCTGGGTTGAATGTGAATTCAATTCAATTATTTGCCACTCATCAATTATTTATGTGTTTTCTCCTGCTTGATTACTCGAATCAAAGAAGTTAACCGCATTCATGCCAACATAATGTGCTGGAACAGAGCTATTGATTTACAATTGGACAGTCGACACAATGACCTCAGCTGTTACTGTTAGACTCGTATTTTGTTGAAATTAATAAGCTGTTGCTTGGCTTTCTCAATAAATAAAATGTAATATGCTTACTGTTATATGCTTTATGTCTGCTGCACAATGGGTTTTGTGATCTTGTTTATTTGATGAGGTGCAATGCCTTTAACAAGACATTCATCTGAAGTCAACATGAAACCAATTGACCTTATTTACTTTAATACGTGTTCCTGGTCTTACTCTGAATGATTCATCCGTGCACATTATTCCTGAGGATAAAAAACATCAAAATCTTTCATCTGCTGCTTCTAGCCACTTCTTGCATGCAAGCTTGTGATCCAAAATGCAGTGCATTCACTTATGGACATGAAACAGATTTTAAAATGGGTAAAAATGGGTTTCCTTTAGGATTTTCACCTTTAAACCCCAAAATTGGTGACTTGTGTTTTATCCTCCCATTGTTCAGATAACAAATACGCCCCTGCTGTGACTCTGAATGGCTATATCTTCATCCTGGGAGGAGCGTATGCCAGAGCCACCACCATCTACGACCCTGAGAAGGGAAACATCAAAGCAGGGCCAAACATGAACCACTCCAGACAGTTCTGCAGGTAAGACCAGCATACAAACCACCACCTGTCCATGGAGAAATCTGGGTGGAGAGATTTCGCAGCTGTCAGAGAGCTAGTTACTCATGGCTACTGAAATTGGTCGTGTGCATTCATGGTTCTTTGAAAAGAGGTTTACTGCACAAATATACCCTTGTTAACGGTGCTTCAGTATTACTATTTATCGTACTTCTTTTGTATTAAACTTTTGCAACCTGATGCATTGTGATTTTTAGGTTTTCTCAACTGTTTTCCTAAGTAACGCTACTTTTTGTCAGTTTGAATTTGTTCATTCACTTCATTTAGATAAATTCTTTATAAGTTTAATGAATTTTAGTACTAATGCATTGCTAAGCCTTGCCTAACAACACACACAACTTGGTTTTACATATTTTACAAAACCTTCAGACTTCATAGTATTTAATTATTTGAAGACTGCATTATATAGATTATACTTTTATGAAAACATTTGCAATTAGTTAGTAAAAGGTGTTATTATACATGTTTGGGCTGAGTTTTCATTGCATTTAAATAATTTCACAGGCATTTGCTGCCAGCCTGTGGCATTTCGAGCGCTTTTAAAACAGTGAATCATTTTACAAAGCATCTGGTTCAATTGATTCAGAGCTTCAAAAAGCTTAGTTTCTCCCATCACTAAAAAATGGCAAATTCAGCCAATAAATTAGTCATGCCAACTACGTGACTAATTTACTGGTTCAGCAAACCAAATTTCTTGCTTTCTTATTCAGCACATTTTCAAGTAGAAAGACAATAAATTGATCTGTCATTTTGATAGTGTATGTACAGTGTATATGTGTATGTAGGTATGTATGTATGTATGTATATGTGTGTGTGTGTGTGTGTGTGTGTGTGTATAGTTATATAGTAGACTTAATATGTAAGGTCAGCTATGCTTACAAATCAAGGATATTTGACACGTAATTTTAAAAAGCTGTATATAAATTATAGACCTCATCATTAAATTGAAACACAAAGAATTGAGAAAAAAGATGAGATATAAAACACAACAGATATAACAGTAATGACAAAACAAAACAAAAAAGCAAAACAATTATCCTATAACAGTAACTGCATCAATTATTAATGCTGCAATTCATGCTGGAAACTCACAATCCCTAAATATTTCAGCAATATTGTTAAATTTTATAGTTCTGTATTCACACCACTGTGTTTGACTAACATTTAGGGGATTCTGTTGGTCTAACATGGGTTTTTTTATGTAGTTTCACTTAATTTCTTAGTAATTATGACTCAAAAGGTCCCATAAACAGGGAAATGTGTTGTTGCTCATTTTAGATTGTATTATAGACATGAAATATACCTCTTCTTGAGGCTACTTCATCTGAATCCAACTCTCATTTTTTTCAGAACAAACATTTATTGTCAAGATTAGACTCTTTTAGAGGCTTTAGTCAAAAAGCGTACCTAAAGCTTGTTTTATAGCCTCTCTTAATCGTGTGATATATAGTACACCACAGGCTCCAGCTCCAGCTGTCTAAAACACATTTGTTTTTAGGTTTTAGTGCTTTGACTGAGTTAACTTTATTGTTATTGTCGTTATTCACTCAGCAACATATTCATTTAAATTTGCTGCAGTCGCTTTCAAATAACCCAAAAAATGCAATTCTCACCCCATAACTGCCACCATTACGTAATGGTAATGAACAAAATGAGCATTAACAACCATCATCAAGTGAATGCAGATGGATCAAGCTGAGAAAAGCACATTGTCAAAGCGATGTGTTCCAGTTTACACAAAGCCTCCCCTGCTCGCTCCTAAGACTTTATTCGGTGTCCCCCAGGGTCGTGCTTTGGGCCCGATTTGCTTTCACTGCTGATTGGTATTCGCAGCAGAGGCAGTAATTAGCTCAGCAGCAGATGAAGCACGAACGAGCCGCCGAACAATCGCTAGTGCATCACGTCCCCCCCAAAACACACAAAGGCACCTTTTACACTTCCGCTGTGTATATGCGATACAAATATGTTTTCCCAAAACGACACGTCAGTTACAGTCACACTCACATGAGTTTCCACATTAACATTTTGAAACCTGTCAAAGGCTTGAAATGAATACGGCCCAAAGAAAAGATTAGGAGGTAGATGATTCATCTCATCCATCAGTTTGACAATACCGAGCCTTTATGCAAGACGACAAATAGGAACATAATCTTTATCATTACACTTACGTATGTGGTTTGAAATCCAGAATTTTTTTTTCTCAAATAACAAGGGGTGGGAATCTGAGAGAACTGCATGGTGGTGCCAATTCACAACTTAGACACTGCCAGAATATTTTAGTACTTTATTCTATCCACATCAGAAACTGAACCAGCGAACAAGGTTTCGCATTAAGACACGCAAGATAGGCCAAGACTTTTACCCCTCAGCTTTAGAAAATATATGTTCTAGCAGTTTTGGGTTAGCTTACAGTGTATAAATGTCTACTCCAGTGTAGACAGTTTATCATCCATAAACTGTTTGAGTTTTTGTTCATATTTTAATTAGATTTTATTAGATTTTCTGATTTCGCTTTAGTTAAAGGTTTAGTAATTTTGTTTTTGTCATTTTTGTCCATTTTTTTTAATGTCTGTTTGTAATATATTCTATTCATTAGTTTATTCGATTTTAGTTATTTTAGTACTTCAAATTAAACTAAACAAAAATGAGAAATGTTGCCTTGGCAACTAGTTGAAATCAAATTATTTTAAGTTTTTTTTATATTATTTCATTTAATTTCGGTTCATGTTTATTTATTTTTATGGATTTACCACTGTATATGTATTGATAGGCTGATTTGTTATTATTGTTACTGTACTTTATATAACTTTCTTTGTTTTATTTTTTCAACTATTTCATTTATCTTTTATCTTTTTTTATTATATTTTTTAATTATTTTATCATTCTTATGTTTTAATTATCATTTTCAGTTTCTTTTTATTAATTTATCTTTTTGTTTATGTTTATTCATTAATTTGTTTACTTTTAAATCTGTTTTTTTTTTTTTTTTTATGTTCTAGGTTGTTCTGGTGTATGTTCTTGTTTGTCAGAAAGTGAAAATCAGTATTTAAAAAAAAATAAATAAAAGAAACTAAACCAGTTCTGAAATAATGTATTTTCCAGTGCGGTGGTCCTGGATGGGAAGATCTACGTGACGGGCGGCATCGTGAGCAGCGAAGGTCCAGCACTGGGAACCATGGAGGCCTTTGACCCCTGTGCAAACGTGTGGACGCTGCAGCAGAGCATGCCCTGCCCACTCTTCAGACACGGCTGCGTGGTTATTAAGAAGTACATTCAGAGCGGCTGACGCTGACACAGACGAACACGACTCCACCGTCTCCTGCACACCGGACACCCACCTTCACAACACGGCCAGGATTAGCAGTGCTGATACCGAAGCCTCGCTCACTTTCTGACACCCACTTGGAATGTAGAAGCTAATCTTTTCTGCCGGGTGCAAACGGGCCTTCGTGTAATATAGCGCACCTGACAGAGCTGTTATTGATGTGTGTCGTGGCTCTAGCCTTAATGCTCTGTGGCCATTCGGATTGAACTTTTTTACACAATTCCTTTTTATCTTCGTTTACAGAATTCACTAGGTTTTTGCATTGCCACCTTTTTAATGTTTGCATAACTTTCATTCTTCTTTCTTTGAGCAATACTGTAAAATCACAGCGTCTGGTTTCAGTAATCCATGTGATGGTTCAGTCAGTCGTATCACTATTTCATCATTTCTGTCTGAAAGCACTTTTTAATAACATAGGGGAGACAAAGCTGTCGAACAAGCACTCAAACCTCATGTGACCGCTTCCATAAGCTCCGCCTTCCTTAGTTACAGTTGCTCACTCAGACAAGCACGTCCCTGCAGATTTCAGTGCAATTGTTAGTAAAATGAGCTCGTGAAGTGGTAAAATGGATTGGATGTTATTCGTACGTGGGCTGGAATGAAGCGTGACATTGCAGAGGATCTTTTATCTGCCGTTTTGGATCCGAAACTGATAAATTGCAGTAACATGATTAAAAATGGCAGAGACTGTGAACAGAGACTGCCAAATGCTTCTCGCAGTCACTGAAAAGAGAAAAGCAATCACAGCTTGATCACATTAGTGTAAGTGAACACAGGTAGTTACTACCACAGATACTATATCATCTGAATTAATATACACAGAAAATGACATGCACTGCAAAAAAAAAAAAAAGTTCTTTGTAAGTATTTTGCCTTGTTTTCCAGTACAAACATCTAAACATTTTAATTCAAGATACATTTACTTTGCCAGGAAAATGACTTATTTCTTGTTTTCTGAAAAATGTGTCAAAATTAAAACAGGAAAAATTATCTGTCAGTGCATGGGTCTGAAAAATAAACTCAATTAAAAGGGAAAACAAGATTATTTTTCTGACCTCACTGGCAGATATTCATTCTTGTTTCAATCAAAAACTCACTTAATTTAAAACTTTTTTTTTTTTTTTCAGAAAATAAGACTTAACATTTTGAATCTACTGTAAATCTTAAGGATGTTTGTACTAGAAAACAAGAAAAAATACTAATAAATAAATTATGTATTTATTTATTTAATAAATAAATCTTGTTTTCCAGTTAAAATATCTAAAAATCTTTGAAACCAAATACATTTACTAGAGAAGCAACACTGCATAAGTTATCAGCACTTGTTTTTAGAGGTTGCATCTTTAATGCGAGTGTATTTTGTCTTAATGCACTGCATATTTTTTCACTTGTTTTTATGTATAAACAAGTTAAAAACAAATGGAAAAATCTGCCAGTGAAGTAAGACAGAATACTCGTATATTAAAGAGAGAATCTATGAAAACCATATATTATGCAATACCTTATGCAGCGTTGCTTCTCAAGTAGATTTATCTTGTACAGGATTTAACATATTTTTAGATGTGACTTTTAAACAAGTCAAAAATACTAATTAAAAACTTAAGATATTTTTGGCAATTCTGGCTGACATCTTACATGTTAATTTGGGAACGAGGGCGACAGTTTAATTTATTACACAAGGTTTATTTAAAGATTTGAAAAATGCATTTAAAATTATTCAGACACACAGATCCTCTATAGACTTACATTAGAAAGGAGCAAGCGCTTGTGTGATAATATGGTACACGGCAACAGTTGCCAGGGTAGGACTGGCGAGGGGTCAATTATAATCAGGTCTGGACAGAATGTGTTTTTTGGAAGTCAACATGAAATCAAAATTGATCCTGTTTATTTTTTATAGTGAATGATTCACTGTTGCTCGTTATTCTAGAGAAGCAACAAAATTAGCTTTGTAACCAGTTTTAGCAAACTGGAATAACTTATCAAATTGGGTGATGTTATCTTGTTTTTCAATAAAAACATTTAAATACATTTTCATAAGATATTAGAACTTGTTTTCAGAGAGTTTTTTTTTTTTTTTTTTTTTGGAATTAAGCTTAGTTTCCTTCCCCATTGGAAAGTAGTTTTATCCTGCTTTAAGCAAAAATCCAACTTCATTTAGTGAGGTTTATGCTTAAAACAAGAAAAAACAAAAACAAAAGGCAACCGGGAAAGAAAATGAAACTTAATGCAAGATATATTCACTGCAAACAAGTCCTCTCCTTCAACCACCTGCCTCTGTTGTTTACCATCAATTTGTGATAGATAAAATCAAGCATAAGTTGACTTTTAAAACTGTGATGCAGATTTTGTCTGAGCCTGATTATAACTCACATCTGCACAAGTTTAACTTGACATCTGGTAGGTTTATTATAAGATATGAATCAAACACAGAAGAGTATAATTATTTGAGATGTGTGAAGACCTTCCTTTTACAGGAATTGATGGCATTTAAGTCTCTGCTCTTTCTGACTCCATCCACCTTTAATCGGAGGCATCTTGAACCGGAAGCAGAAAGTGGGCTTGAGCACCTCGAACTGGACTGAAATGACATTTGTAGCTTGAATTTCTTTTCTTTTCTTTGGACCGTTTTACTCTTTTCTTGCACGCAGCCAAAGCACAAAACATCTGAGACTCAGAGAGAACAGGAAGTGTTTGCCTTCATTTCCTCTGCATTGCCAAACCGCCAAACAGTGAAGACAGCGGGACACGCTGTCCGACAGGGAGGACAATTCTCTGTTCACGAAAGTAACTAAAGTTTATTTTAGGACCTTTACATGTCAACAGACTGTTTCTAGACAAAATGTATATATAGTATGTTGAAGAAATGTTATGTACAAAACACAAGCTGTTATTGTTTGAATTAATGATCGTGTTTCGTCATTAATTAGAACAATAATATGTATGCAAAATACAATGTACATTCGTAATGAAAGAATTACTGGTCTCTTGTTTATTTTGACTATTAAGTGTTGGGAATCAAGGTGAGCTGTTAAGTACGATTTCATCTGCTTGATGATAAAACAGTTGAAAATCCCACAGATGCATGTTGAGTAAGGCCACATCTAGAGACCAGAATATCACTGGACTCATTTCAGGTCATTTCATTTCACACCTAGAATCCACCTTAGCAACACCCTGGCAACCATCCATAACACCCCAGCATGGTGGCAGTGAGTTTTCCATGGCTAAACATCGCCCAGGCGTTGTTCAAGAAATGAAAATTGTAGAATTGAATAAGGACATATTTATAAACCAAAATATCACGGTGGACTGTTTTCAGGCAGTAAACCAAATAGCAACACCTTGGCAATTAACCTTTTACAGCACCCAGCATAGTGTTGGTGAGTTCTGCATGGGTAAAAATCATGTTCTGTTCAGAAAATATCTAGAGCCATATCTAGAGACTAAAATATCATAGTGAACTAATTTCAGGTGATAAACACCAAGCAACCACCTAGCAACACCCTGGCATCTATTCACAGCATTACACACGTTTTTTTTTTTTTAAATGTAGAATTGAATCAGGGCATATCTAGAGCAACTGTCCATGATGAATAAGGCCAAATTTAGAAAGCAAAATATCACATTGAACTCTTTTCAGGTAATACACTTTTAGAAACCACATAGCAACACCTTGACAACCATTCATAACACCCTTACATGGTTAGTGAATTTTGCACAAGCAAAAATCCTTTTATTCATGTAAACATGTAGAATTGAATAAGGCCATATCTAGAGACTAAAATATCATAGTGAAATAATTTCAGGCAATTAATACCTAGCCACACCTTAGCAACCATCCATAACAGCCCAGCATGGTGTCAGTGAGTTTTGCATGGCAAAAAATCACGTATTCAGAAAATGTAAATGTGTAATATAAAATAAGCCATATCTAGAGACCAAAGTATCACGGTGGACACTTCATGTAATTCACACCTAGCAACCACTCAGAACACCTTAGCAACCACATAGCAAAACCCTGGAATAGTGGTGGTGAGTTCTGAATGGCTAAAAATCACATTATATTCGAAAAATGTAAACACATAGATTTGAATAAGACCAGATCTAGAAACCAAAATGTCACATGGGACCATTTTCACGTGATACAAAGCTAGCAAACACATAGCAACACCCTGGCAACCATCTATAACATCATTTCATGGTGGTGTTGAGTTTTGCATGGCTAAAAATCACATTCTATTCGGAAAATGTAAACATGTAGAAGGTCATGTAGAGACACACTTAGCAACATCCTAGCAACCATCGATAACACATGAGCATGGTGGTGGTGAGTTTTGTGAGGCTAAAAATATGTACTCAGAAATTGTAAGTATCTAGAATTAAATAAGGCCATATCTAGTGACCCAAAATATCACAGTGGACCCTTTTCACACACTACACACCTAGCAACCATTCAGAACATCTTAGCAACCATGTAGCAACACCCTGGCACGGTGGTGGTGAGTTTTGAGTTTTGAATGGCTAAAAATCACATATTCTGAAAATATTACCACGTAGAACTGAGTAGGGCCATATCTAGAAACCAAAATGTCACATGGGACCCTTTTTCACGTGATACAAACCTAGAAACCACTCAGAACACCTTAGCAACCACATAGCAACACCCTGGCATGCTGGTGGTAAGTTTTGAATGGCTAAAAATCATGTATTCTGAAAATATTAACATGTAGAACTGAATAAGGCCACATCTAGAAACCAAAATGTCACATGGAACCCTTTATCAAATTACATTTACATTTAGTCATTTTGCAGATGCTTTTATCCAAAGCGACTTACAATTGGGGAATACATAAAGCGATTCATCTTGAAGAGGCAATCCGATAAACTAAGTGCTTGTAATACCAAGTCTCAGGCATTGTTTAAATAAGTACAAGCTAGCAAGGGAAGGAATAAATAAAGAGAAAGAATTTTTTTTTTGTGTGTATAGGGTGAAGTCAAGTAGTGTCGAAAGAGATGAGTTTTCAGCTGTTGCTTGAAGATTGACAGGGATCCAGTACTCCGAATATGGGTGGGAAGATCATTCCACCAGCCAGGAACGGTGAACGAGAATGTTCTGGAGAGTGATTTTGAGCCTCTTTGTGATGGTACCACGAGGCATCGCTCACTAGCAGATCTCAGACTTCTGGAGGGGATGTAGATTCTTAATAGTGAGTGCATGTAGGCGGGTGCTGAGCCTGTGGTTGTTCTATAAGCAAGCATCAGTGTCTTGAACTTGATGCGAGCTGCGATTGGTAGCCAATGCAATGAGATAAAGAGAGGTGTAACATGGGCTCTTTTGGGTTCGTTGAAGACCAGTCGTGCCGCCGCATTCTGAATCACAAACCTACAACAAATTACAAACCTAGCAACCACTCAGAACACCTTAGCAACTATATGGCAACACCCTGGCAACCATCCAAAACACCCCAGGATGTTGGCGTGAGTTTTGCAACACATTTTATTTAGAAAAATGACATATAGAATTTAATAAGGCCATATCTAGAAACCAAAATATCACAGGGCACTCTTTTCACCATACCCACCTGGCAACCATCCATAACAACCCAGCATGGTGTCCATAATACCCCAAGATGGTAGCAGTTTGTTCTGCACAGCTAAAATCACATTGCATTTAGAAAAATGAAATGTGTAGAATTGAATATGGCTATATCTAGAGACCAAACTATCACCATACCCACCTGGCAACCATCCATAACAACCCAGCATGGTAGCAGCAAGTTTTGCACAGCTAAACATCGCTCACGTTGCATTCAGAGAATAAAAATGTGTTGAATATTTTTGCCGCAGTAAATTGGGATTGACTTTCACCAGTGCATGACGCACCTTTCAGAACATTAGAGGTGAAAGTGAATTCCTCCTCCACCGCCTATCCGATAATAATAAAAGTTTTGATTATTATGATAATGTAGGACGGTCTTATCATCATCACAGATGTATTATATTGGCTTATGCCCTTAAGCCGTCACGCGGCATGAATAAAAATGTGCCGTTGGCTTTGTGCCGTCTTTTGGCATTCTCCAAATGTTCCCTTCCAATATTTACTGATGTGGAACAGTTCATTTCCTCTGTGCTGTTGTAGCAGCCTCCCTGCCTCCCTCCCTCCCTTCTTCTCCAACAGCCTGCTGTCTAAATGGCATTAAAAAAGCTGAGCCGTGTGACTCTGTTCTGGCAGGATCTGTAAACGCACGCGGCATCTTCCAGCCTCTGCACCTGTCTACCTCCGTCTCTTGCCACGAGCCGCCGGGCCCCTCCTTTAGATAATATATCACCATCCCATCCATCAAAATCAGTTACCCAACCCCTTCTGGCATTTAAATAAACTAGGCCACCGTTCCTGGTTCTCATATCCTGTGGGTATGTTCGCCACGCTACAAACTCGCTCTTTATGCCTCTTTGTTTGGGAGGCGTGTTGTTGTGTTCTGATGTGGATCGACGGATTCACATTAAACTTCTAGAACAGATCATGACAGTGTTAAAAACAGGTACAAACTGAACATTTTTTTGATATTTTACCTCCCTCGTAGGGTCATTTTCTCTTGGTGCAATGCCACCTCTACAAAAGCATGATTGTTTTTGTTCTGATGGCTTAACATTGTGTGAACAGAGTCATTTAATTCAGCAAACTTTATTACCCAAACTGATTTTCAAATGGGGGATACTTTGGCTTATGATGTTTTCCACTAAAGTAAAATATTTTTGTAATGTTTTTATGATGTTTATTATTATTATTATTATTATTAAATGAAATAGTTTTTACCCAAAGTGGCAAATAAGGAATACTACAATGTGATTCATTTTAAAGAGTCTGATTTAAAAAATGTAGGCTTCCTAGTGAAACAACTGATGGTAATATTTCCCCCCCAATCATTTTTAAATTAAAGTTTTAGATTAACTATTTTATTTTATTATTAAATTTTTATTGTATTTTTATTAGAATTTTTTAATGACTTAAAATTAAATGTGTGTGTATGTATGTAGTTTATGTCTCTTGTTTTCTAAGTAATGTAAAGATTTCTATTATTTTGTTTCAGTCATAGCAGGTTTGCGTTTGAGATGTTAATGGGAACATTGCCTCCTGTTCATTATTTATTTAAGAGCGTTTTGTCAGTGTTTGTCGATCCCCAGCGTTGATGATCCACAGACTTCCTCTCGTCTCAACGTGAGCTCTGGTCCTGGAGGCAGAATTCTGCCCACACACAATTATTAACAATATTCTTCTTACCAGGTTTACTACAGAGAAAATGAACATATCGTGTTATGAGACTGTTTTTGTCCTGGGGTTCTCATAACTTAATATTTTAGCTTAGTATTTTTAAAATTTTCATAAACTTTCTTCATAACTGTTTAATTTTATCTTTAACTATTATTTACACATACACACACACAGTAGCGGTTTAAATGTTTGCGGTCATTAATAATTTTATACTTTTTACTGCTAACCCCAAGCACAAAACTGACAGTAAAGAAATTTAAAATGTTACATAAGTTTTCTATTTCAAATAAATGTTCATTTGAGCTTTCTATTCATCATAGAATCCTGAAAGAAAATGTATCACGGTTTCCACAGAAATATGAAACAGCACAACAACAGTTTTCAACATTGATAATAATCAGAAATGTGTCTTGAGCAGTAAATTGGCATATTAGAATGATTTCTGAAGGATCATGTGACACTGTAGACTGGAGTAATGATGCTGAATAATTCAGCTTTGCATCACAGAAATAAATTATATTTTAAAATATATTCAAATAGAAAACTGTATTTTTTTTATTTACTGTACTGTACACTCTAAAAAACAAATGGTGATATAAAAGTGGTTCTTTGGCTCGTAATCATAGGGGAACCACTTTTAGTGCTGTATAGCACCAAACCTTGGTGCTTCAGTGGTTCTTCACCGGTTCTTTGGCATGACTGAGGGGCTATATAGCACCGCTATCATATACAGAACCTGTTAAGCTCCTGTATGGTTCTTCAGTGGTTCTTTGGGGTGATTAAGGTGCTGTATAGCACCACTGCCGTACAAAGAACCTGTTAAGCCCCTTTAAAGGTTATTTACAAGCCAAAGAACCACTGTTGGTGCTGTTTAGCACCACTTTTTGTTGAAGAAATACAATGCAATATGGCACATTTTTGACAAAGGCGCTGTGTAGCACCTTTAAAGATATGGTGCTATATAGCACCAAAAGTTATTCCCCTATGATTACGAGCCAAGAACCACTTTTAGTGCTACATAGCACCATTTTTTTTTCTTTTTCTCTTTTTTTTAAGAGTGTATCTTGATCAAATAAATGCATCCTTGGTGAGCAAAAGAGACGGTAGTGTAGCCTAATACTGTTATCTATCTATATTTTTTATTTATTTAATTTTTTTTTTAATTTTGGAGCTTGAAAGCATTAGACATACATCTCTTTTTGACACGAGGATGAGTAAATGAAAATAATTATAATTTCTGTGTGAACAATGCTGCTGCCTTTTTTTTTTTTTTACTTTGTATTGACCACATGCAAAATGTACTCAGCGATAACGCTACGATATCCATTGAAGATAAAAGCGAGTAAACACTCCAGAGAACTGCACATCTTTGATGAACTAAATGTGTTTTGCTAAACTATTGACCTCAGCCAGCTAAAGCTACGATTTCATTTGCTGAGTAAACAGCTCTAAAGCACGTCTGAACAACACGCCGCCTCTGAAGAGATGAAGGAAATTAGCCTTCCTCATTTAGCGGCTCTGATTAAAGCGGAGGAGGTCCGGTCAGCCACTCCACAAAGAGCCCTGCGAGTAAATTACACATCGCTGGTTCTCGTCGTCAATGGATTTCAAGTAGATGGCTGTTTGCCGTCAACAATTTCAGCCTTTAAAATGATATTTTACTGTGTACATTTCCATCACAGACGCATCCTTTCATTAGCTTTCCATTAGCAGTAAAGGTGGGCGGTTATCAAGGGGAATAAGAACGCTTGTGTTTTGTGTGTCACCGGCTCTTTCTTGGCTAAACACCGACGCTCTTGAGAAACGGGTTCGATGACCTTCAGCTGAGTATCACGATTGCCGGAGTTTAATGGAAATGTGATGACAGATGATCAGTTGAGGCAGTCTCTGATGTTCCTGCTACAGTCTGTGTGTATTTATCTGTTTATGGTCATTTAATATGGATTAATGCACTCAAACAATCACTAAAGGACTTTCAATTAAACATTACCTACTGCCAAAAGAATAAAAGCCATATTTCTGAAGAAAGACTGTACATTAAAAGAATACTTCACCCAAAAATGAAAATTCTGTCATTGTCTACCCACCTTCAAGTTGTTCCAAACTTGTATGAATTCATTTCTTCTGTTGAACACAAAAGAAGATACTTTGAAGAATGTTGGTAAACAAACAGTTGCTGGTAGCCTTTGACTTGCATAGTAGAGAGAACTTTATATGGCTACCACCAACTTTGGTTACCAACATTCTTCAAAATATATTCTTTTGTGTTTAGAACAACAACGTGGTAAGTAAATGATGACACAATTTTCATTTTTGGATGAACTGTCCCTTTAAGCCAAATAATCACATAAAAGAATGGAGCTCCTGTCCATGGCTAACACTCTTCCAGTGACATTTTAGACGTGCTGTGACTAATTACAGATATGATTAACAGGATTTCAGCTGGTTTGAAATCTAATCATTCAGTTTTCAGGTGTGTGCACTATAGCGAGAGAGCAATAATTGCCTATATTTTTGGCTTTTTCGTCATTTTTGCTGTTCTACCCTTTATCCATGTTGTTTGTTGGCTAGTAAGCAGGGGCGGACTTAGTGATTTGGGGGCCCTAAGCAAATTTCAGGTACGGGCCCCAACACAATAACTATATGCTCTTTTACGCCTAGCCCTTATTTTGCTCGCTAGCTCTCTCACATTATAGCTATAACTATTATTTATTATAACTATTACCCCTTCACAACTTAAGTAGCCTACATAATTAGTCAACCTGATGCTATTCTAAAGTCATATTAAGCTACCTCATTTTTTTTTTTTCGGATCACAATAGAAGACATTATATAAAAAATAAAAAAAAAAAAATGCTTGCACTTGTCCATTTAATGAATTGTAAACGTCTTCAATCTTTTCACAAAAAGGATTAAAATGTCATAAAAAATTATCCCATGCAACTCGTTCCGTATTACAAGTGTTCTTAAGGCATACCATAGGGTTTGCCGAGAAACAAATCGAAAATGTAATCTGCGAAAATCTCCAGTCATTGCATTCGTGCATTTATACGCGTTTTTAGTTTATAGTTCATTTGCATTTATAGGAAAAGCACACAAGAGAGTCATTTTGAAACATCAAGACAAATAAAATTATGACTTGAAACACAATAATTTATTTACTGAGGTGAATAAATCTGTTCTGAGACAGTCAAAACAGCTTAGAATGCGCGCAAAGAGTGCTCCGTCTATAATCACTAAAAGCTGTCACTCACTTCTGTTCATAGCGATCTCACGACGTTCCATTAATAAGCTCTCTGCACAATGGATCTCTTATTTAGCTTACACGTTGTTATAATGAGAGGATTCACAAGCTTGCAGAACTCCGCACCTGACAAAAACTCGCCATTTTGAGTGGTGAGTGAACACAAATGCATGCTGGTGCATTTGCCAAGTATGTTTCGCGAATATCAGATGGGGCCCCCTGATTCCCCGGGGCCCTAAGTGGCCGCTTACCTCGCCTATTGGTTAAGTCCGCCCCTGCTAGTAAGAAGTGAACTTTGCAATCGTATCTTGTAATTTACACACTTAAGACATTGTAGCATCAGAACGAGTCAGACAAAACTAAGATTCGATCAGGACATCGAAACATGAGGAGCCGAAATTCCAGGAGAACATGACAACGTCGTAAAGATGCCTATCTCCGACCTCTGGAGCAAGCCTAACCAACAAGCCTCTTCCAGAACAGTTTGCAACATTAAGACAAAAGAACACTTATTGATAAGTGTTCAACACAGGAAGGAGATCGTCAAATTTGGGGTAAATAGTCAAGATTAATGGTCAAAGAGATGGCCATCACATGTGTTCCACGAGAGAAATCACAAGCTTCTTTAGATTGACTTTTCCCCCACACGTAGAAGACAAAGAACCAGACGGAAATCCTTCTGTCCAAAGAACATGTCTTTTGGTCCCCACAGATCTACACAGAGACTTTCTTTTTCATATGCACATAAAATCATCCTAAAAGGAACTTTTCTAGGCATAACACTATATTATGTATGTAACCACACATTAGACTATCATGTTTTAAGCACATATTATGTATGTCTTTCTAATAACTATTGAATGACTTTAAGGTTAGTCGTGTTTGGTATGTATGAGTTTGACATTTCTAGCTTGAAACGTTTCTTCCAACTGATTCTTTGTCAAATGTATCATATTCTGGTTATAGAAATCACATCCAAAATTATACTTTGCAAGAGTGTGTAAAATTCAGACCATGTGACTGATAACATGCTGATTTATGATGGAAGGAACAACCCTAGCTAAGATAATAGCCTATCTAATTGGTCAAGACACCAGATGGGATGTGTCCAGAAGCCGAGTTTAAAACCTCAGGACACCATCAATTCTCCCCTTCTTCTCTCTCATCCTTCTTCTTCTCGCCACCACGTTTTGACGCTGTTTTAGCGCTCTTTGAGCGTGCTCTGGCCTACAGGCCAGTTGCTACTTAACACCACGATGAGAAGAAAAACCACCTAGTCTCGTTACTCATTTTATACTTTTACTTTAGTTTATTTTCTTTCCGTTGAGTCTCGTGTTCAAAAGTTAAGTTTGCCGCAAAGTCCAGTGCCGACTGGACCCGCTTCAAACTTCAACCAGCAACGGACTCCAAGACCATCCATTGGCTTCCCAAGACATCACTTCAAAGACTACTGAACTTCCAGCCAATCACCAACTCGGGAAAACCCCTTTCCTGCAACGACGACGAAGACAGAAGGGAATCCCTGTAACCAAAGGCAACGCAAGTAAAACAACTCCAGATTCTAACTGAACTGGTGCATTTAATATAAATTTTAGCCTCATTGAGAAACTCAGTGCGAGGGTTAATTAAGTGATTGATGGTTTGTTCAGGTCTATGCAATAGCACATATTGCTATAAACTTGGGATTTCACATTCTCATTCTCTAAACTCATCCTTTCTCTCTTCCTGCAACGTGTGAATGTGTGTGTTCATGTTAGATTAGTTTGTCTTAGGTTTATATAAATAAAGTCTTATTTATATTCAAAAGAGAAGTATCTTGTGTTTTGTGCTTACAAGTTAATGTCTTAATCTGCCAATCTTGTTACTGTGCTTATTAATAGTGTTTTCACTATATTTTGGATTTTAATATCCAGTGCAGAGTTGATGTTATACGGCTCGTTCAGTGAATCGCTGCCGACTCAGTGATCAGCTGTAAACCAGTGATTCTGTTCAAATTACCTATAAAATCATAAATGATTCCCTTTGAGCTAAATTAAAATTATATTTATGTATCAAACCCTACAACATCTATACATAACTAAGGCTGCTCTGTGCTGGCTCAAAATTAAGTGCAAAGGTGCAATGCCGCATAAAAGCCAGACTAAATTATGCGTGCTCATACCCATCTCAGCCCTACTCTCAAGTATACAGTTGTGTCTTAAAGGGTTACTCCACCCCAAAACAATATGGGAGTAAGTGATTAAAGACAAAATTTTAATTTTGGGGTGGAGTAACCCTTTAAATGTCTTTACACAGACTATGTAATGCTGCTCAAAGATGGCATGAATGCACTTAAACGGATACAAATACAAATACGCAGGGCTGAGGTGGGTGAGAGCAGGCTTAATTTAATCCAGTTTTTATGCAGCATTATGTCTTTACATTGAAATTTGAGCAGGCACAGAGCAGCCTTAACTTGGCTACACAGTTAGACATTTCTGTAATTTCCACAGTTATTTACTGTATATCACCCAGTATAATACTGCAAATTCCCATTACAGTAAATAACTGTAATACCTTTTGCATCATGGGAATTTTCTGTGACGTCAGACCCCACATCCAGAGACTTACTGTATTTTTTAAAATTGCTGTATACTACTGTAACGGTCTCTTTGGCGCCATTATACTGAGGTCGTTTTATTTTCCTCATTTTTTACATTTGGATTGACACAATTTGAGCTACACCGTGTCTACAACGCCGCAACAGCTTGGGACTGACTGCACGTGTTACATCGCTTGTAATGATTGGAAAATCTGTTTGTACTTCGTGTCAGAAACAGCGGGAGCGCTTGGAGTACATCTGCACCTCAGAAATATACCGGGGCATCAGTTTACTGTCCGCATCCACTGTAGATAGTATATATAATGGGTTCTATATTGTTTTTTATCGAGTCGCGCCTCGCCGCGCCACTCGCGTCCGAGGAAGACAAGGAAGCAGCCGGCAGCGCCGGGGATGAACCCGCGAGAGTGGGAGAGCTCCGGAGAACATCTACGCTGTGTGTCGATGTACCTTACGAGAGAATAAGACCAGCAAGCAAGGTAAAATTATATGTACGTTTGTCTGTGTGTTTGTGTCAGATTTTTGCACACCAGTTTACCTAACATTAGTAACATTTACTCGTCAACATGGCGGTTACAGAACTTTACCATGGTAAACTGCACTGTCGTTTCAAACGACTTTTGTCAGCTTATTGAATTAAGTTACCGAATTAAAATTGTTTTTAACGAGCAACGCTTATCTTATATTAACATTAGGTTAACTAATGTGAAAATTTGTTCAGGTGTTAGTTAATGGTGGCCAATAGCCTGAGAAAATAAAATCATATGTTAGCTAAGATAAACTAGTTTTATGGCTAACTGCCTTTTCTAGTTTTAGAATTAGTTTGTTATAGTTTTTAATGGAATTTAAGATTTACTGCATCTTTTTGTATTCGTGTTTTAAAGGCAACTGCAATGAAGCATCAAGAACGACATGAGCAGGCCAGCCACCCTGATACTGATAATTCATGGTAAGAGAACAACTATGGTTTTGAGAGATTTGTGTAATCTGTATGAGGTTTGCCTTTTAAAAGTGTGCTATTTCTTCTACTTGTTTTTCAGAGAACACATTTCTGTCAAAGTGGATGGTGAGCAAAGATGGTGGTGGCCACGTTTTGGAGCAGCACCTGGGTTTTGCAGATAGCTATGTATTCTTTGGCTGTTTGTCTTTTTCCCCCATTATGTTTCTGTTGCCTAAAGATTCTTTGTGAGGATAAATCACAACAAAATGCACTGCAAAACGTCCTAAGACAGGAGAAATGGTGAAGATGCACTGCTCCAGCATTGGAAGACTGTATTTTTATGTTATACATGCAATGTTTTAAATAAAGAATTTGATATTTTGTAATTATTGTGTCTGTTTTAATTGAATGCCAGTAGTACCTATGTAGAGTAAAAATAAAATTAATTCTATATAAAAATTATGAAATCTATATTAAAATGAATGAATTACAGTAGTATACTGATAAATCAAATACAGTTTGCTACTGTAAATTGTAATTACAGTAACAGTAAGTTACTGTAAAAACCCTTTGAAATGTCTAACAGTGTATGTAAAGATGCCTTAAATGCATTTAAGCCACCTCTCGGCAGCATTAAACAGTCTGTGTAAAGACACCTAAATGCTACTTCAGAAGAGCTTCTGTGCCACCTTTCTGGTGTAAATTTGCCATTAGACTGTTTAGTTATGTAAACTGTAGTGTGCACTTGATTGCAAACTTTTCCTGCCTATATGGATTCTCCATTATAAGAGAAAACAGCTTGAAACACTACGCTTGCAATTTGCATTTAGATTCAGGGTTCATCCATCTGTCTGTAAACAGTGTTTATTATCAGTAAAGAGCAAATTTGGTCTTCCAGGGGCATTGCTTTAGTACATTTACACCACTTTAAAGTTTTTTATTTATAAGATGATTTAAATGTTATGTTGCTATGCTGTTTTTTCATCTGCTTCTCCCATTTGCTCTTTTTACATTGACTATCATTCTTTATAAACTAATACAATCAAATACAACAGTAATTTATTACAATATATACTGATAAAATTAACATTCACTTAAATGGTATTCCTATTGTTCCTATATTGAACTGTTACCAACTGAATTGCAGTGGTCAAACTATTTATAATAGATGGAAATATTGTGCATTATGATCGGGTTCGTAGCTTAATTAGAATTAAGCTAAGAATCCGATCATAATGCACAATATTTTCCATCTAACATGTATTTTGAGGTGCAACTCGTTATTTTAATGAAGTGTTTCACTTAGTAATAAACCGGTTACCTCACCTGAATACGTTTGTAGGTGTTGGATGCCTCTGAATGGAAATATGGGTATTTCATTTGTAAACATCATACTTTTTTCTGCTTATTTCAGTTAATGTCATAAAACTAGCGAGCTAAGCCAGTAGTAGTACTGACAGTGTCATATAAACATGGCTGAAGACGAAGGAACAGACAAACCGATTCAATTGAGTGAGTTATTTACGTTGTAACCGCTCCAATTGATTCAAACTTGTAACTTTGATCATTCAGTTAAAGCGATTCACTAGCAAAAACCAGATCAAAAGATCATTTCATTTTCAAATTTCGACATCGGTTAATGATTTAAAACAAACACGTACAGTGATGGGTGAAACAGCGCTTTTCGAAACTCTGAATCAGTTAACCACTGCATCACAAAATGATTCACTGTTTTGAAGCGCTCCAATCAGCGAATCCTTTGATTGACACTTCAAAGCGCATAATGTGAATCATTTGATTTAGATCAGGACTTCGGAGCGCGGATCACAAATCATTTGATTTAGATCGAAACTTCGGAGTGGGTTCAAACCTTTTGATTCAGATTGGAACTTCAGAGCAGGTTGGCAAAGTCCCGATCTGAATCAAATGATTTGCGAACCCGCACTGAAATCCCGATCTGAATCAAATGATTTGCGAATCCGCACCGAAGTCCTGATCTGAATCAAATGATTCGCCGATCCGCACTCCAAGCTGCCGATCTGAAATAATGGTTTGTGAATCATTATTGAAATCGGGAGAACGGATCACAAATCATTTGATTTAGATCGGAACTTCAGAGCGGGTTTGCGAATCATTTGATTCAGATTGGGATTTCAGTGCGGGTTCGCAAAACATTTGATTTAGTTCTGAACTTGTATCACGAATCATTAGATCGGGACTACGGAGCACTGATTGCAAATCATTTGATCTAGACAGGAACTTCAAAGTGGGTTCGAACCTTTTGATTCAGATTGGAACTTTCGCTGGTTGGCGAAGTCCCGATCTGAATCAAAAGATTCACGAACCTGCACCCAAGTCCCGATGTGAATCAAATAATTTGCAGATTGCAAATCATTTGACTTAGGTCAGAACTTCGGAGCGAGTTTGCAAATCATTTGATTCAGATCGGGGACTCCCTGTGCGGATTCACAAAATGTTTGATTTAGTTCGAAACTTTGTGCATCACAAATTATTTGATTCAGATTGGAACATTGGAGCGGGTTCGCGATCATTTGTGCAAAAAAGATATTCCAAAGCCACTGTTTTAGTACTATGATCTGTTCAACAAGCTTCCATGAGGGAGTAAACCCAGTCTTTGTAGTTGTTTACAATGGTGTTGTTTTGTTCGTCCATCTGTTCGTGGAGCACCGTCACCTCCGAGCACCTGATGCCGACACGTCTTCCACAGTATTGCGTCCAAGGAATCATAAATCAGTGCATCGTTGTTGCGTGATGTTGCCGCACACCGTTGAGGATTCATTAACGCCGTGGTTTATTCCATTGGGAGATCTTCAGTCTGGAGGAACCCACTCAGGACCCGTTATCTTCCCAACAAAATTGCAATATTAATGGTCTCTCTCCTGGATTTCTGTTGGTGATCAATCATGGTTCTTCTCAATTGACCCTTGACCCTCTTAGTTACCGGACCTCGCTCACATGAGATTTGCAGAATGTCCCATATAGAGAATGCGTTCAATTATTACTATATGTTATTGTATATTTGGGTAATTTCAGCACAATTTAAGTTATATGATCCAAGCACACACAACTTGGGTCTTATAATATTTTAGTATTTTTATTTTAGGCCTTTTTGGTGATAACAGTTAGTCTTGAGTGGAAGGTCCAGTAATGATGGATTGAAGAATGGAGTTTCATTTGTTAAAGTACAGTAAATATAGTCAATTTTTATCACATTTTGGCTTGCTTCTCACAAAATTCTTTTGTTTTTACTTTTTCTATTGTAACAAAAATTTTCATTTGAAATTATATTCAGAATAACAATTTTGAGAGACAAGCTCAATGGAAGCAATAATTGTCTCTACATGATCACATGATGATTAGTCACCTAGCAATGAAAACACATTTTATTTTTTGTGTCATAATAATGGTTCTTTGTTTCAATTTCTTAAAAAAAACAAACAAACAAAAAAATCTAAAACAGATTAGAATTTAATGTGTACCCCACTATCTTAAAAAAATAAAATGAAGTCATAACTGTATGTATGGTAATTATAAGATAAATAATCAGAAGAAATAGGCTCGAAATAGCTTTAATTGGAGGATATCATGCCACACTTCAGGAAACTGATGACACTAATTTGACGTATATACAGATTTAGTATTGTTATTGGTGGTATTTTAACACGCTCGTCTTCATTTAAGCTGAAAACAGATCACTTTGTTCTCCTTGTAAGAGCTCTCAACATTAAATCTAATTAGTGGATTCTTCCTGTGGAGCAGAAGTGTGCGTGTGTGTGCGTGTGCGTATGTGTGTGTGTGTGTGTGTGTGTCTGCCCGAGGGCATTTGAACTCCTCTGAGATGATGTGTTTTTGTTTCTGAGTGACCTTTGACCCGTTGACCTCTGACCTCACTGTGAGACTGGAGGGACAGACTCGGGAGGGACACCCGAGTGTCACCCTGTCATCCGCTGGCTGTGGATCTGTCATGCGTGAGACACCACCTGAGCTCCACCAGCCGCACCTGAACACCTGCAGCAAACCAAATATAGATGAGGTACAATGTTATTCAATCATTCATTTATACAACTTTACAATGATTTTTTGTTAGAGTACTCCCAATTTATTAATAGAAATAATGATCCATCTATCTGTCTGTCTATATATTTTCACAATTTACTATTTTAAAGTAAAAAAATCTAGTGTTATGAAATATATTTTTACATACAATAATTGTATAAATGATATATAATTATAGTTTTCCAAAGACATTTTACATTTGTATTTTAATTTATACTCATCTAAAAAAAACTAATGTTCAGCATTTAATCAGAAGTCCAACATGTTTTAAAGAGCTTGAGAAACATAAGTATGTCTAAATGCTTGACTGCTAGTGTACATTATGAATTATGAATACATGACGTGGCTCAAAATGGTTCAACTGCATTGAATCACTACATTATGGCCTTTAATTGCTTCTAAACCGCTTGTCTCTCAGCTATGATTCAGCGTGTGTTTCCAGCGTTTGTCCCTGGACTCGTGTCATCTCGTCTCTAGCGTTCTCCATAGCTGCAGATGGTGACAGCTTTCCCTTCAGCTCCTCCGAGGATCATTTGTATTGATGTATTCCGACTGCTGCTCCCTCTCCAAGTGCCGTTTTGTTTGTCCGTGTCGGCCCCTTGAATTTTAAGTGCGGTAAGTAACTCACTCTTGTCAACAGATCTGTTTATTGGTTTCAGAATTATTCATAAAGTGCTACCAGTCACGAGCAATGGGTCGTTTGGGTCAATCTGAAGGATCCGTGTCACATTACGTATTCCAGAAATGTTAAAATGCCATCACTATATGTCTCCCTTTAGACTTCGGGAAAAGGCCAAGTTTCCCGAGAGCAGGACAACAGGGAAAACAGACAGAGCTACGGGGTGTTACTGAGGAAAAGCATTGATTTAATATTGCTGATATATTGATATACTGTTATTTAGAAGTTTATCTAATTACTGTTTACAAACAAACATGGCAGCAACGCTTCACTTCTAAACTCTTTAGATTAGCACTTCGTTAAAAATGAGCACAAAGTGTTCAAGTGTTCAAATGGTTCAAACCATTCGAAAGAGATTTGGGCTTGTGTGATTTTTGCTTCATTATCCGTGGATCTGGATCATGAGAAACTCAGGATCAGTGATTATCTGTTCTGCTGTACGAGACCCTGCTGTGCTGCTTTATATTTCTCTGAGGCATCACACGAGTCACAATTCAAGTCGCAAGCAGCTAATTTTAACTTGTAAAATACCGCAGTGACAAATATAGAGGCAAACATAAAACTGTAGATCTATGGGACTCGTCTTGGCTATTTCTGAGATGATTTTCTTATTTTCTAAAAATCACTTGCAGATAAAATAGTAAAAAATAATAATAATAACTTGTACGATCAAAACCAGCTGTTATTAAATCTGTTCATATCTGCTTGCTTGTTTTACTTAAAACAAAATAAAAAGTGAAATAAAATAAAGTACAATAAAATGAATAAATATGCTACATTCATCATATTTTAAAATATAAAATATAAAAGTATGTTTTTATAAATAATTGTACATTTGTATATAATTTAAAATGTTATGTTTTAATATTATACATTTTAATAAAATATTATATTTTATAACAATTTTATATAATTAGGTATTTTTGTTATTACAATAACAATATATATTTTATAAAATATTTTAACATTTAAAATGACATATTTTTATAAAATATAGTATTTGTATATTAGATCTTATTAGAAAATATTTGAACATTACTATATATTGACAAAATAGATTTATAAAAATATATATATGTATATATGTATATGTATATGTTTTTTTTTTTTACCCTTTGATGCACATCATGGGTCTAAAGTGACCCGACTGAGTTTATTTTTCCTAAATCTTTGCAAGAAATTAATTTCATCATTCAGAATTCTAGGAATTCTGGATCAGTGCTATTGGTCACCCTTTATGTCTGTGTTTCTGAAAGGTAATGGTTTTGGACATACAAGGTTTCTGTCTGACAGCGACAATATATAATCAGTATATACAGGATTAACTGCTTGTTGTGCACTCTTTATCTAGAGTGTTAGTATGGCTGATCCCAGACATTCTAGATTAACGGCTGAAATGTTTGTAGAGATGCTGCATGATGAGGAAGATAAGGCAATTCTTAATCCTGATTCAGTCTGAAATATCTGATACCGATGACCTAGACTATGTGCCACAGGGTCAGTATGGAGTTGTGGGTGTGAATCCAGCTCTCCTAGACGAAGAAGGCTCATTTGATGGCATTGAAGACTTGTCTGATGAGTCCTCTAAGAGGAAACTCAGACCCAGTCCAATAGATTGAGCAAAAATGGTTGGCTCCTACTCATGTAAGTGGAGAACATGGAGGTGGCCCATGGTGCAGTCCTGGAGAGCCACAGTCCTGCAGAGTTCAACTCCAACCCTAATCAAACACACCTGAACAAACTAATCAAGGTCTAAGGGTTACTAGAAAGTTAGAGGCAGGTGAGTTTTTATCAAGGTTGGAGCAAAACTCTGCAGGGTTGTGGCTCTCCAGGACTTATCCTGACCACCCCAGTCCTACACCAATTTCACTACGCAACACCCTGATTACATGGGTGGTGTGACCAATGCATGACAGCTATTCATCAAGGAGCTGATCAAAGAGCTTGTCATGCCACATATGAAGAGGTGCTTGGAGGGCAGGCCCCACCTAATTATTTTAACAAAATGTCTTTATTCTTTTGTTTTATCAAGCTTGCATGGTGGGTCATTTTTGACCCACGTGTATAAACTTTATGTAGTAAGAAAACACCTATGAAAAAATAAAATATAAAATTTGTAAAAATATATTTTGAATATTCATGGATCAAGAAATTCATAGACCAGGGAATATTAAATGCTGAAACAAACTGATTTCAAAAGATAAAACAAACAAAAAAATGCCCAGCGAAGTATGAAATAACGTAGGAAATGAATACGGGTCATTTTAGACCCATGCTGTGCATTAGAAGGGGTTTTCATAGCTTGTGCATCAAAGGGTTAAATACAAAATTATAAAATGTTTAGGTATATCTTTATTTAAAAAGGTTTCATATTAACACACAACTGTGATATAGAATGTTGATATAAAGCATAACAGAACTGCAGTGCTGTTCAATCTCAATCCCTAAACTGTTTGAGATTTCCCGGGATCTGTGAATAATCCTGCTGTGCAGTTGATTTTGTTGTAAGATGTCATGATAATTCATTCTATATTGAGATGAAAAAGTTCTTAATGTGTCATTGTAGGTTCCTCAGAACAGCATTTGAGCTTCTGGTTTCTTCAAAGCACCATAACACATGGATGGTCTTTTTGGAAGACGCCGTCAAGGTCATGCGTTTGAATCCTCAGGGAATGCATCCACTGATAAAAACAGATCATTTCTATCTTAGGCTACAGATACTCATGTTTTGATGTTTTGCAGCCTCATCTGTTCTGGACCGCACTCGTGTTGATTGGCCCCGTTCCCCACTGCATCAGTGCTGAGCCATGAAGACCCCATGCAAGCTGAACCTAGAGAAGCGGCATCCCCTCGATCGTGTAGACGCACAGCATGGGCCAGGATGTCACACGGTAACAGTAGCAGCTGTCTGTTTCCTCCGCCGCTAACAAGCCCCTCTACACCCTCTCGTTCGGTCTGCTTTTGTTGTTGGTTTTCCCGCCGAGACCAACCCTCCTCTGTCTCTCTCACCCGCTATCTTCCGGAGGCATCAGTGTTCGCGGCTTTCTCATTTTGTCAGATCTTGTTGGATCTCAAAACAGGAAATTTGTTTTGCAAATGGCAGACGTATTAAAGGGGAAATCGGGTTTGATTCTGCGTGAGTCGACTGGCAAAGCGATGACTAAAGAAGAGCCGCAGACAGACTGTGAGAATGTCACGTCAGGCCTGAATTAGGTCTGGGTGAAACTGGCTGCTTTGAAGGTGCGTTCCTGTCTGATCTTGATGATGAATGAAATGTATCGCAGGAAGAAAACGGACGATCAAATAAGCAGAAACTCTCGGAAACTCTCTCTGAGTCTTTGCCATCGCAGCATCAGAGAGACATTGATCAAAGTCTGAGCTTGTTCAGGTGAGATCAGCAGAGACTCCAGGTCTTGTGGCCTAATACTTAAAAAATGAGACTAATGCCCAAAAGGTTGTCAAACAAACCATCAAAGGTTGTCATACAAAGATGGTTCATACTGGTTAGCTCCAATAAAGACTTAAAAACACCATGAAACCATTATAGAAGTAGTCAGTATTACATGTGAACTATATCCCAGATCTTTTGAAAGTGACGTGACATACGGCCAAGTATGGTGACCCATACTCGGAATTTGTGCTCTGCATTTAACCCATCCAAAATGGACACACACACACACACACACACACACAGACAGACACACAGAGCCTTTGGATTACGAGTCCGATTCTCTAACCATTAGGCCACAACTTTCCACATGATGGCTTTGAAGTCACATGATGGCTGGATGAAGGATGAAGAACAGTCCCAGATTTAAGTTCTTATTCAGTTAAAGTGCTCCTATCTGGGTTCATCAAAGTCAGGGTTATTATAGTTAATTAAAACCAAAACAGTTTCTTTTAAAAAAAACAAACAAAAAAAAAACAAAACAATAAATTACATTTTTTAATAAATAATCAATATTTGATATAAAATAAACTTTAACTGAGACCAAATAAAATATACAGTATATATATTTTTAAATCTTATTTTATTTCAGCTAGGTGCTGAGGCAACATTTATCATTTTCATAAAATAACTAAATAGCTAAATATTAAAGATTAATAAATAAAATAAAAATTAATAAAACTATATAGACAGACATGAACAAAACTAATTAAAAAGCACATGCAAAAAAAAAAAAAAAAAAACTAAAACGTTAACTAAAATGAAAATGAATCCTGTTCTTTTCTAAGTAAATTTCTTGAAATAATCCTTGAGACTAACTAACATGAACTAACAATGAGGGATGTTATTTACAGCATTTATTAACATTTGCTATAAACATTTTGTTCATGTTAGTTCACAGTGCCTTAATCAATCATAACTTTTGATCTTAAAAAATGTATTTGTAAGATTAAAACTAAGGGGAATAAATGAAGAAGTATTGTTCATTATTAGTTCATGGTGACTAATGTAGTTAACTAATGTTAACAAATGAAACCTTATTGTAATTAAAGTGTTACTGGTTAATTGAGGTAGAACATTTTGGTTACACTTTATTTTAAGGTGCCCTTGTTACAGTGTAACTACATGAATTTACCACTGTATATGGGTAGGGTTAGGATTAGGTTTGGTTTAGGGTTATTTGCATGTAATTATGCATAATTTATGGTTATTATAATAATAAATACATGTAACGTGTAATAAGCACACCTTCAAATAAAGTGCTACCAAAATTTTATATTAACAAGTTAAAAACAATTGAAAATCTGTTGGCACAGCAAGATAAAATACACTAATAAACATCTCTCAAGACAAGTCGAGTAAATTTATCTTGTTTCAAAGATGTTTTAGATATTGAAAAACAAGTCAAAATGTTTTAGATCCTGAAAAACAAGTAAAAAAAAGACTAACTTCAAGCAGTTATTTTTGGTCAAACTTCAGTTTAGGGACAAATTCTCACTATTAACAAACTATTAATGATTTTTTCCTAATTTGCTTCTTATTAATAGTTAGTAAGGTAGCTGTTAAGTTCAGGTATGGGGTACAATTAAGGGATCTAAAATATGTTCATGCAAAATAAGGCATTAATACATACTTCATAAGTACTAATAAAAAACAATATGCTAGTAATATGCATGCTAATAAGCAACTAGTTAATGGTGAGAATAAGACCTTAAAATAAAGTGTTATCCATTTTATTTTTATCTATTTATTTATTTTGCCTAGTACTCAAGGGTATAGATAGAGTTTGTCTGTGTCATTAAACCAGATCTGTTATTATTCAGGTAGCTGGCTATGAATTAATATTTTAACTGTTTTATCTGTTTCTCCACCATGACAGTAGTCGACCTAAGAGAGGAAACGGACCATAGAAGACGACGCTCGCATCAGCTATAGCACCTCTTGTGGCCACACTGAGAAGGCAGCCTTACGCAATATCGTGACAGAATGCAATGATCAGTGAACTTGAGGCAGAGTAGAGTATATTTCAAGTCTTTTGTACATTTTGGTGCTTATAATGTAATTATTATCACAACACTCCTGTGACTCTGAATTTTTTTATTTCGACTCATTCAATCAAATGATTAGCTTCAGAATTTCTTTTGCTTGAAAGCCACTGCTGAGACCTTTAAACTAGTAGTAATTAAAATAATGCGATTACAGAAAGCATCCGGAGGGAAATATTTATGAAGTCGCTCCAATAATGTAACAATCCTCTATTATTTTCCTAATGTTTGGCACTCCAGGGAATCAGCAGCTCAGGAAATATTTAGTCCGCAGAATTTTAGGAGAAACTTTCACACTTCCAGAAGCTATGAAACGGAGAGAGTAGGTGGAAAGCAAAAGATTAAAGGAAGAAATAATTAAAGATTGGCAAGAGATCTGTGCGATGTCCAAGACTGGTGTTACTGGGAACGAAGAAAGCGGAAAAAAGCAGAGAGAGGGAGTTTCTGGACAGAGAAAAGTGAATAAAATGGAGAGTTAAGGCATTATCTATCTGAAGGCTTAGTGTGTGGACGGATAATACAGTTATGGAGGAAAAGGAGAGAGCAGGTGGGTGGATTAATGGAAACTGACGGAAAAATGAAGGTGGCAAAATCTGAAGCTCATGTAATTAGAGATATTGGGTTCCACGGACAGTAAACAAACACAGCTGCCGTGAAGACAGAAGCTGGTGACAAGGTAAAAACTCTCAACCCGCCAAAATTTCTGCTCACCACAGCTTATTCTGGCCATAAACTGACCACTAAAGTGACCAGTCACAGTTTTAGTTCCAAAATCTTTTTTTTGTTTTTTGTTTTTTTGTTCAGTAAATAGACAATAAAATAAACAATAAAATGCAGGAAAAAGTTAAGAATCTGACAGCATTGAAGGAGATCCTATAATAATTTAATATAGCTTTACAGTAGTAACAATAAATATGACATTTTATTATATGATGTGATTAATGATGATTTCATTTTAAATATGGTGATTATTTCTAAGGTAGACACCCAGCCTAATAAATTATATTAAACATCTGAATCTAACCATGTCATGTCTACAAATGGAAAAATCAACCACATATTTATTATGTTCATTATTGTGTTTTTAGCCCTTGCATTCTTAAAACAAGTTAAATTTACTTGAGAAGCAATGGTAAATAAATAATAAGATAATAATATTAAATAATTTCAAATAAAATAATACAATTCAAGGAATTTATTCAATTACCAAATACTAGTAATAAATTAAATAATTGAAATTAAAATAATATTTAAAATAAAATGATAAAATCAATAAATTTATCAATTAGTAAACAGCACGAAAACAGATTCTAATTCCAATAGTAAACCAGCATAGACAGGAATTCACTGCGTTTTTGGCCCATATCCATGAGCTTTACAGAAAGCAGCAAAGAAATTGTGTTTAGCGATTAGTTATTTCTCAGAAACGATCATTGCATCAGTCCGTCACCCTTTAATCATGACTTCATGTCCAGACGGACTGACTGAAGTTGTGTAAAGCCAGAAAATCAGATTAAAACTGCCAGCGTCTGCTAGTTTGTGTCATTTTTCTGTGCCGTATGCATCAGATGGACAGTGAATAGACTGAAGACGTGCCGTCTGATGCTGAGACCAGCTTTAGATAAAGTTCAATTGCTTTCAAATAGGTTTATAATGCAAAGCTCTCTGAGTCCTGTAGTCTAGACACTGTGTCCTGTTTTTCAAAGAAAGTAGTATGCAGAATGTGCACAGAATGGAAAAATTAAGGCTTTGTTCCTAAATCTTTGAATTACATTTGCAAAATCACTTTTTTAACTGAATGTCACTTGCATGCAACATGATGAGGTCATGTGACAATGTAGAATGCTATTTATAATTTATTGCAGATTATTATTATTTTTTTTACTTTTATTGTCACACTGCAAAAAAAAAAAAAAAGATAAAAAATACATTACTATTTTGTTGTTTTTCAGTAAAAATATCTGAATAGTCTTAAATCAAGTTATATTTAATTGAGAAGCAACACTCCATTAAATTGTATTTTAAATGTAAGTGCATTTATATTGCCAGTACAGTAAAACCAAAAATACATTTACTCTATAGTTGTCACAGCTCAGTCAGGCCCTTCACTCCACCAATCACAGCGATCCACCTCACCAGATTTCTGATCACGCACACCTGCACCCAATCACGTCCTCATCATCCCTCACTACAAAAGCTCCTCTCACACTCACTTCACTGTCCGAGCTCGTTCATTACTACATGGACTCTGACATCGCTATCTCTCAAGACCAAGAATATATCCTTCCAAGAAAAGTATTGCCTTACCTGTCTGCCTTACCTTCTGTGTTCCTTCCTCCTAGTGTCTCCTTGCCTCGTAGATTGTCCGTCAGTGAAGTGAGTGGGTGTTATTGTGGATTTCCCCGTCTTATCTTCGTGTCACGCTGTGGAAAGGAAGTGCATCCGTCATTCCATCACCCATACCACTATCCAGCGAAAGATCTCATCATATACTTACCATTCCACCATTAGTGTGCCTCACCTGCGATAAATAAACACATCTATATTATTTCACCATTTACCTTTGTGTCCGAGTCCTTCCGTAACAGAAGATCGGACCGCACCGACACTGCAGGATGAGCACCACGGATCCCTTCCAGGAGCTGGTGGATTCCCTGAAGAAATTGTTACTACAATCGCCCACACCAACGGCACCACCAGCTCCACCACCACCACCACTGCCTTCAGCCGTCAACACGAGCACTTCCCCACCGATCGTCTTCGCCAGTCCCATGGCCCGACCAGCGCCCTTCTCTGGCTCGGCGGAGGAGTGCGATGGCTTCATTCTCCAATGTACCCTGACGATCAATCTGCATCCCCATGTCTTCACCACCGATCAAGCTAAGATTGCCTATGTCGTCACCTCACTCACCGGACCCGCTCTTAAATGGGCCGAAACAATCCTCAATCAGGCTGGACCGGCAACCCACACTTTTGCAAACTTCGTCCACCATTTCAAAGAGGTGTTCAGTGTTTCCCCCGGAGATTCTACGGTGGGTGAGCAACTTTACCAGCTTCATCAGGGTACAACACCAATCCATCAGTATGCATTACAGTTCCAAACCTTAGCAGCCGCCAGCGGATGGAACGACCATGACAGCGTTCCATCAAGGATTAAACCCCCGCTTACGTCTCCATCTGAGTGCCTATGATGACAACTATGGATTGGAGAAATTCATACAACTTGCCAACCGCATTCAGTCATGTCCTCCGGATCAATCCTCAGCCATCGCCACTCCTCCTCTCCCTCCTCGCCGGCCAGAGACAATTGACCCTCCAGAACCAATGCAAACGAATACCACACGTCTCCCACTGTCGGAGCGGCAAAGACGAATCATCCAACGGCTATGTATGCACTGCGGAGATGATGGACATTGTGTGTTGGAATGCCCCCTGAAGCCCCCACGCATCTTGATGAGTTCGGTTTTAACTACTCTGCCTACACTCAAACCTCTATCAACCCGAGCCCTGCTTACTGCTGGCTCCCATGTCATTTCAGTCACCGTCCTCCTCGACTCTGGTTCCGCGGGGAACTTCATCTCGGGGAATCTTGTCCAACAGCTCCGCATCCCTACCGTCGACACTCCGACGAACTATGAAGCCCAGTCCATAACGGGTCAATCCCTCACCGAAGATTCCATTTGTCTTTGCACCAAAGAAGTGTGTCTAAAAATCGCATTGTTACACCAAGAGGACATCCAACTATTGGTTCTGGAGGGTTCAACCGTGGACATCATTTTGGGTCGTCCGTGGCTGGTACAGCATGATCCACACCTGTCTTGGAGGACAGGAGAAATCCTAAAGTGGGGAGAAAGGTGTTTCACCCACTGCTTTCCCAATAGACCTCAACCTAATCACCAGATCCAACCGCAGATTCCCATTGGTACCACCTCCATCGAGAGCCCTCAAGAAAAACTATCCATCAAGATTCCTCCATGTTATTCCCACTTTAGTGACGTCTTCTGTCCGAAGAGAGCTGCCCAGCTACCCCCACACCGGCCATGGGACTGTGCAATTGACCTCCTTCCTGGTGAGCCAGTACCACGAGGAAAGATTTACCCACTTTCACCACCTGAACACAAGGCCATGGAGGAGTATATTGCGGAGGCTTTACAACAGGGTTACATCGTACCGTCTACCTCCCCTGCTGCATCCAGCTTCTTCTTCATGGCCAAGAAGGACGGTGGCCTACGCCCCTGCATTGACTACCGGAAACTGAACGACATCACTGTGAAATACAGGTATCCCCTTCCTCTTGTCCCAGCAGCATTGGAACAACTACGCGGTGCCACGGTTTTCACCAAATTGGACCTCCGCAGCGCTTACAACCTCATTCGCATTAGAAAAGGATACCCCCACCGGTCATTATGAATATAGGGTGATGCCGTATGGGCTTGTAAACGCCCCTTCCGTCTTCCAGGGGTTCATGCATGAGGTGCTCCGGGAGTTCCTAAATCGTTTTGTGATAGTATATATAGATGACATCTACTCCCGGAGCCTGGCCGACCATCGCCACCACGTTGCGGAGGTCCTCCATAAACTCCGGCAATTCCACTTATACCTCAAAGCTGAAAAATGCTCCTTTCATCAATCCTCTGTACCGTTCCTTGGTTACATCATCGACCATCGTGGCGTCCGCATGGACGAGGGGAAGGTAGAAGCTGTTACCGCCTGGCCAACTCCCACCACAATTAAAGAACTTCAACGATTCCTTGGATTCTCAAACTTCTATCGCCGGTTTATTCCCTGTTACAGCTCCACCACCAGTCCCCTCACTGACCTCCTAAAAGGAAAAGCCAAGACACTCACCTGGAACCCTCAAGCCCAGAAGGCCTTTGATGACCTCAAGACCGCCTTTACCCATGCACCGCTCCTCGCTCACCCAGACCCAGAACTCCCCTTTGTAGTTGAAGTAGACGCATCCACCACGGGCGTAGGAGCCTCTAAGTATCTATATAAGTATCTAAGTAAATAAGTATCTATATCTATATTAAATCTATATTATTTCACCATTTACCTTTGTGTCCGAGTCCTTCCGTAACAATAGTCTATAAGAACAAGTCCTGATAACATTAAATGTTGTGCAATTAATAATTGAATAAAATTAAATAAATTAAAAGTTCTTAAAATTAAATAAAATCATAAAATTGAACTACTAATCAGTAAGTTTATTAATTAGTAAATGTGTCTTTTTCAAGATTTGTTTTGACATTTTAACAAGAAAATTAGAATAGTATTATTTTTTTGTATTTATTTATTTATGCATCCATTATGCATGTGAATTTCATAAAAAGTTTTGCTAATGCCCACAGTGGAAATGCTGTTTAACCCTTTTTTTTTTTACTTAATATTTTTATATTTTTTCCAGTAAAAATATCTAAACATTCTTAAATGAAGATTCATTTACTTGAGAAGCAAAATTACATAAGATAATATAACTTTTTTTTTTCTGAAATTAAGAAGGTTTTTGTTCACAACAAGAAAAAAATATCTGCCAGCGTGGTTAGAAAAATAATCTTGTTTTCCATTTGAATTAAGTTTATTTTTCTGACTCCACTGACTGATATTTTTCTTGTTTTAGGCTTACAGCAAAACAAGACTTAATATCTTAAGTAATTTGTTTCTCAAGTAAATGTAACTTAAGTAGTTTAGATATTTGTACTGGAAAACGACAAAAATACATTTTTGCAGAGTGCGTGCGAATACGAATGTAAAACAAGTAGGCAATGTACAGTATATACTGAACAGTATGCAATAAGCATTACACTGGTGTTCAATTCTGAACATAACAAACAGAACATTTCCATCTACCAGACTCTCATCTTCAGATCCGTGTGCTCACTAATGCTGCATTGCGACTTTGAAGGCAAGAATCCTGTGCATCTGCCTAATCATCTCTTTTGCATTAAAACAAATGAAGACAATGGCCTATTGAGAGGATTCTGGCAGAACTCACAGCAAACTCTGTTTGTGTTAGCATTCATCCGTGTGCTGCTCAACAGAAGGACAGACAAATGAATGTCCTTCAGCTCGTAATTACAGGCATCAGAACAGAGCGTCCTCTCCAGCTGAAACACGTAAACATCAGAGAATATGATGAACTGATCCTCCGGTCTCGATGGATCTGGATGTTGTGCAGCAAATGAGATGAATTACTCTTTAGGGTGAACAAATCACATGGACAAACCTAGAACATGTCCAGGTCATATCCATCTCCAAAATCTGAAATAATATGTTGCATGAAGTGGTGCAGAATCATCCAAACATTGCATTTTAAACTCTAAACCAGATTAAATGAAATCACTCGTGTTCAGTGTTCGGTCTCAAGTCATTGCATATCAAATCAATACGGTTCAATCCGGCCGATCGATTTTCCTCTTGAAGCAGGTTCATACATTAAGGTTTATAATATGGATGAGGTTTGTAGGTGACAGAATCGATGTTCGGTGTCTGGCGTGATGTCATGGTTCAATAGTGCTCAAAGAGCCTTGTGTATCATAGCTCAGGAGTGTGAATCGCTGTCCAGTGCATGTGAATGTTTCCAGCTCATAAACCTTCATTCAGTCGGGTTTACACAGTGCTTCTGTGAGGAATTATTGTCAGGAACCGTTCGTTTAGCCTACAGTGACCAATCAGTGTTTTTATACCTTTTAGAACACTGCAAAAAAATTATTTTCTTATTATTTGTGTCTTGTTTTTAGTACAAATATGAGCATTTTTAAATCAATATACGGTAACTTGAGAAGTAAAATTACACATTTCCAGGGGGGAAAAATCTTCCATTGGATCAGAAAAATAAACAATTCAAGGGAAAAAAAGATTATTTATTTCTGACCCCACTATGTTTTTTCCTTGTTTTAAGCTTGAATTTGCTTGCTTTTGATAATTTGTTAGAAGACAAGACTTCATATCTGTGCATCTGTAAAATAAGACTGGAAAATTGATTTATTTTAATTTTTTTCATAATTCATATAACTTTTAAAATGAGACTTTCTCATTTATCAAGGTTTTGAAATGCTGTGGAAATTTTGAAATGTAAAAAAAAAAAGTACAGCTGTTGAGGGAGTGAATTAAAATAAATAAAATTCTTTAGTCTTGCTTTAAGTCATCTTGTGGTTATCTTGAAAGTTTTCTGAGGATCTGAGAACCACTGCTTTAATTATATGTATAATGCCATAATTACATGATTTATCACATGTATGTCATATTTCAGTGTCCTTTGTCGTGCACACACACAAAGAGCTCATAAACCTCTGTAAACTTGCCCCATGGAAACAAATCAGTGCATGCATTCACAGCAGACTTGTTTAGGCTGCTGGGTTTTTATTTAAAGCCTGTCCTGTCTGAATAGTCCTCAATCTGTGCTCTGCTGTGTTTGCTGCAGGGGAAACTCAATGCTGGAAACTTTCAGTACGACACACTTGTGTTCAAGCAGCATGAAAGTAAAAGAGCGGAGCGAGTCAGAGAGGTAAATGCTGACGGCTGGAGATTTCTCGTCTCTCTGCTTTAACTGGCTAAGGTCAGTAATTTCTCTCTCACAGATTTCTGTCTATTTGAGAAACTGTCTGTAGAAAAATATTCGAACGACTCCCACTTATTTTGCTGCAGGTCTTTTTTTGTTGGTATAAAAATACGCATGAGGGGGAGAGAAAGAGAAATGCTGACCATTTTTCCCGGTCTCTCTGGTCGTGAAACAGACGTGCGGAGGAACCTGACAGCCATGAAATAAATTAATGCAATGTGCCAATCAAAACAGATGGAGAGTTTCAGACAATTACTCAGTTCCTTCCCAAACTTGTAAGAAAAAATGTGCGACATTCACATCACGACTGTCTTAATGTCTTCATTTTTTCTTTCAGTACATGATTGCATGCATTCATAGTATTTCAATATCTTTTTTTTTTTTTTTTTACCTGCATGGCTGTTGAATTTTGTGAAAATCGCTAAATCATTTTTGCATTAATGGAAATGTCCATCAAGGCACGTATATAATTTAGTTCTTGCTGCGTCATTGCAGGTAACTAATTACATACAATTTAAATTGATGTGGATATGACAAAATATCACTTCAATAACACTAATATATGCCATAAATTGCTTCATTAAATATGCTCATTTCTATCTTCATATTTGTATTTATAACCATCAAACCTCACTGGATAAGCAAGTTTGTCATCTTAAACCAAACACACAGTATTTTAAATCCAAGTTTTAAGGCTTTATGAGCAAATTACATTTGAGTATGTAACTTGTGTTAGTTAGCTTTTGTTGCTATACTTGAGTATTATTCATGGGAATTTGTATTTAACTTAAGTAGTATTGGACCTGAATTTTCATTTCAAATTCATCTTCATTTTATTGTGTCATTTTTATTAGTTTTCATTTTGTATTTATTTTATTTTATTATTTGTTTTTATTTTGAAGTTTTAATTATTAAAATATTTTTAAATATATTACTTAATTTGTTATTTTAGGACATCCAATGAAACTAAATGGAAATGAGAAATGTTGCCTTGGCAGCTGATTAAAATAAAATGTTTTAATTTAATAATGATGAATAAAGTGTATTTCAATAAAAAATTACTTTATAAATTAAAAAAATAATATATAAAAAAAAAAAATAATATATATATATTTATATATATATATATACGTTAATGTTGTCACGGGTGCGTGGTTGTAGTAAATATATAAATGAAAGACAGGAGAACGAAACAGCATCAACTCACTTTCCCATTTAATAACTTAAGATCGGACAAAATAATGAGGGAGGACAGAGGGCTTATAAACAGACAGGAACAAAAGAGCAAACAAGATAATGAAATTCAGGTGGGGACAATGAATCGACGATCACTAATGAGAAACGGAACCAAACCAAATAAGGACAGACAGGAACTTCAGACGGGTAGACACGTGACAAATGTATCATTACTATTAATTGTACATTGTTCAATTAATGTACTATTATTTTATTTCAATTAATTTAATAATTTTTTTAAGGTTTTGGTTAACAATAATATCTCTGGGTTTGATTTAAATTACATTTTGTTACTGCAATTTTTATAATATATTTACACATTCAAAGTAATATAATTTAGTGTCTTTATTCCATTTATATTTGAAATATATAATGAGAAAAGCATGTCAATCAATTCAAATATAATATTATTTTATTTTAGACAGATAAATGAATACAATTTCATAGATGAGCTGTGTGGGACAAGAAAAAATGAATTAAATTACTTACATGTACAATGTTTCAAGTACATTTTACAAGAAAATATTGTTTCAGTCTTTCAACATCTAAATTTTCACATTCTAATTCAATGTGTTTTTATTGTTTCTTTTAAATTATTGGTGAAATTTACTAGAAATTTTGGAGTGAAAATTGTTTAAAGTAAATCCTACATCATGAAGTGACGTTTAGTTTTTATGTGTTGTAACTGTGACAATGAGACAAAGCTACAATAAGTCACAAATAAGTGGAGATTTATTGAATTAGCAATTACTTTTGCGAGATTGCAAAATTCTAGCACCAGTTTTGCCCTTGAACTTACAGTACAGCAGTCGACATGCAAACAGGCAAAACGGCTTCACTTACAGAACTCGAACTATTCAAACAATGACGATAGCCTCAGATTTTATAGCTGAAGTTACACTATTTGGATTCATGATGTTCGCCGCTTTTTAAAGCACTTTCGATGTGTCCATCAAAATCCAGAAAAGCGCATTTCAAGCTTGACTGCCGCTCGCTTCAATCTCCAATTCTCAAACAACAAAGTAATGATAAGACAGATTGAGTGATGTGGCCGGAGCGTGACCGCTGGTGCCATCAGGCTCTCCTCAGATGCTTTCTCCTGAACTTTAACATCTCTGTGATGCATCGGGACCCTGCAGGTCAAATGAGCTGTTCTGTTCCCTGTGAGCACGGGAATCACTTTAGCGCTTTCTCAAAACTTATTGGAAAAATCCAACTCCACAAGCCTTTCACTGGCTGAAGGTGTGAAACTGTTTTATTTATTTATTTATAATTGGAAAAATAATTTATAATCTCCTATAGCCAGATTTTTTTGGCATAAAGTTCACATGTAAGGCAACTTTCGAGTGCCAATCTGACCCCCATTCTGCACATTTCCACCAAAGAAAAGATGGTTGTGGGCTGGAACGATCATCTCGAAGCCTGAACCACTATCGTGAGAAGCTGGATCATGAAGGTACAGTTTCAGAACAACTGCACCTCAAAAAACAAAACTAGATCACATCTATTCTAATAATTGAAGCTAGAAGCATGTGATGCAGCAACCTTGTTGATTTAAACAAACATCCATCCCAGCTTTTGTTTACAAATCTCACTGTTTTGAGAAAATATATTAACATACAAAGTCATTTAATATCTAATTGAAGTTGGCAGACACCCTGTCTCTAATATAGAAGATTTCTCAATTAATCTAAAATAAAAGAAATAATTTACTTACAAATATATATTTACTTCATTACTGTTTTTTGTTCATTTAAATTGTCATTAATTTATTTAAATTAAGGCTCTGACCAGTTATTTTAATGTAGTGATATACTATTATAGTTTTTGTTAATATTTCAATTAGATTTTATTTTTATATTTTGCTCTTTTAATTTTAATTTTAAAGTTTTACGACTTGTGTTGTGTGCTTTTGTCATTTGTATTAGTTTTTGTAATTTATTAGATTTTTTAAAATTAATTATTTAATAATTTATTTTAAATGTTATTTATTTAAGGTTAAAAAATATTTGTAAATTTTTAAAAATATTTATTTTTCGGTAACACTTTACAATAAGGTTCATTAGTTAACATTACTTAACAACATTAGTTAACATGAACTAAGAATGAACAATACTTCCACAGCATTTATTAATCTTAGTTAATGTTAATTTCAGCATTTACTCATGCATTATTAAAATCTAATGTTGTGTTTGTTAACATTAGTTAATGCGCTGTGAACTAACATGAACTAACAATGAACGAATGTATTTTGATTAACTAACATTAACAAAGATGAATAAATAGTGCAATAAATATTGATCATTGTTTGTTCATGTTAGTTAATACATTAACTAAGGTTAACAAATGACACCTTATTGTAAAGTGTTACCTATTTTTCAAATTTTAGTGTGTATTTTTAAAGTTGTTATTTATATATATATATATATATATATATATAAATTCACGTTGTATTATACGTATTATAAACAGTTTTATTTTAGAAAGATGCATGTCTGTGTGCAGGCTATGAAATAAAAGTTTCAGTGCTGTTCAACTTGCAGATGTTGGCAAATTTAGCATCTAGTTCTGCTATGTGACTTTGTGTCAGATTGGATGCTGAAGTTTGGAGGAAGATCTTGTGTTTTGTGTGCAGTATGCATCAGATTGTACAGTGAAGGCCTGTAGGCGTGCGGTGGGCTGTCTGAGGCTGAGACCATGCTTTATAAGCAACGATTATATAGACTGTGCTAATGAGCTTTTCGCATATTTCGCAACAAGCATATCATCTACTACACGTTCACTGTTTAACGTTGCATGAAGCTTGAGTTGTTCTCCTGCATGCAGAGGCGTGTGGAGCGCGTCAAAACGCTCAGTCCTCCAGTCCTCGCATCTGAACATCTCTCAGCGGGATTCACACATCATCCCTGCTGCTCACCGTAATTCAGATAAACAGCGGGAGCTTCTATACCCTGTATTTTAAAGCCCATGGGTGGATTGTAAGAGTCTATAAACTATAAATCACAAACAAGGTGTTAAATCAACAGTCATTGTTTTCAGATTTCTCAAGGTTTTATTGCCTGCCAGCTGTTAGCATTAATACTGCAGTTCATGAAGTGTATACTTAGTCCTGTTCGATTTGATTTATCTGGATTTTTATCTTTTATTGAGCGAGGTGGGTTATTTGTTCTAACCTTGTATGACTGTCTCTCACACCTGATTAATCAATAATATGTTCCTCTTCCTTCAGAGAGAGCAGAATGGATGGGAAGTATTATTAGCATGACACTGCTGAAACAATTATGTAAAACAGCAGGCACTGAATGAAAACTAATGCCAGTGATGCTTTTGCACTGCAAAAAATGATCATCTTACTCAGTATTCGCCTTGTTTTCCAGTACAAATGTCTAAACATTTTTAAATCAAGATGCATTAACTTGAGAAGCAAAATTAAGTCTTATTTTCTAAAATAGGAAAAACAAGTTTATTTTTCTTACCACACTGACAGATTTTTTTCTTGTTATAAGCAAAAACTTATTTGATTTTCTTTAAAAAAAATCCTGAGTAAAAAAGAAATTCACAGTGAAAAAATAAATAAATAAATACTATTTTAAATTAATATTTTCTCTAATATGTTGAAATATCAAAAATCATTGACAGAAGATACATTTATTATTTAAAAAAAAAATTGATTAGTAGTTGGATTTGACCTATTTTTGAAAAGTTAAGATTTATTTTAAATATTATTTGTTTTTTTGCTTTTTATTATTTTAATTATCTGTTTATTTTATTTGTTTAATTACTAGTATTTAGTAATTAAATAAATATTGGGATTTAATTACTTACATTTTAAGTAATGTTTTATTTTAAATGATTAGTATTTATTAATTTAAATAACATAGAAATTTAAATAAATGAATTATTCTAAACAAGTATTTTCTCTAATTCTCTTGTTAAAATATGAAATATTCTTGAAAGAAGATAAGTTTACTATTAAATAGATTTAGGCTACTGATTGGAAGTAAGATTTTATCATTTTATTTAGAATTTTTTTATTTATTTGAATTTTATTTATTTAATCACTATAGTATTTACTAATTGAATATATATATTGGAATTTGATCATTTTTATTTTCAATTTATATTTTCAGATTAATTAGTATTTAATAAATGTATTTATTAAATTCAAGTTAAATCTAGTATAAGTGCATTTTTGTCTGCACTGGCAATATGATTCGAGATTCATGCGATGTTGCTTCTAAAAGGTCTTATTTCAAGGATTTTTAAATGGAAAACAAGTCAACAAAGACTAATTAAAGACTAATATTTTTATTTTTTCAGTGAACAAAAGGATGCAATGGATGCTGATGCTTTATGCATGAAAGTTTCTAAAGTTACAAGCTTCTTTTATTTGTGAAGAAACTCAATCAAGGTTAAGCATTTCCCAAACACTTCAGAGTCTCAGAGTTGTAAAACGGACACTTGTGGCCTGTTTTTATGAATTACCCAGCACTAGTCTGTTTGACACCGCAATCAACGGTTATCAGCCCATGCAGCAGTGCACATCCATCACAGGTGGAAATCCCTCAGCACGCCGGGTTAAAACACACAGACCTGTGCCGTGACAGCCGTTACCGTAATGTAATTCATGGAGACTCTGATTTGCCCACGCCTGTGTGAGCTGGAAGCTGTAAATGGGCAGCCAGTCGCTGTCTGTGTTCAGCTGGACTCTTTATGATTTGGTCCATGCAGTCATAAATCAAGCCGGAGTGATGCCGACGGGCTCGTCGCAGATGGTACGGCTCTCGCTGCCCAATTAATGGGCTTGTTTCATAGTGGGGCATGCTGGGAAAGAGGAAAAGCTCTGGCAATCGGAAGCAGTAGAAAGAAACGAGGGGGAAGAGCTCGAGCACGTGCTTGAAATCTGAAAACAGACACAAAACATCTCAATGTTCAGTGCTCACTCTCCAGTCTCAATAGTGCCGCAGAGATTCATCATTTAAACATCACATATAACCGCTGGATTCAGAGCCGTGAATGTTTGAGCAGAAACGTTTTGAAGAGGTGCCACACACTTCAGAGATAAACAGTCCAGCATACGATTTATAATTGACTTGACTTTTGTGCTATAAATGCAGCGGACTGGACTTTGAATATTGCATTACAGATACTTTAAAAAGCATGTTTTTTTTTTGGTGTTATGACCCATTTGAAACCCTGACATTAAGAAATAAGACTCTGCAAAATCTTTATTTATTTTATTTTTTATTTTATTAATTTATTTTTCTTTAAACTGAACAGTTTATCAAAATTTTAGACAAAATAAAATCTAAAAAAAAAAAAAAACTTTTTTTCCATACCATATTTTATACATCAGTCTTTTATGACTCATATTGTATAGTGAGAATATGGATGGGGGAAAATCAGAGGCCCAAAATGAGCTAAAATATGCAATATATATTAATTTAATATTTATATGGGTAAAAAGTGATGAAATTCTGATAACTGTAATTTAAATCAGTGATGTATTTATAACAGTATAGCAGATACTTACATGAAAATGCATATAAATATTAGTTGTCACTCTGTATTTCCCAATAAAATGTCTTTCAAAACATATAAAGCAATGCAATACAATAATAAAAGTCTCTATAAAAAGAGTTGAACAAATAAACATTCATCAAAAGCCTGGTGATCATACAGTGAGGGAAAAAATCATTTGATCCCCTGCTGATTTTGTACGTTTTCCCACTGACAAAGAAATTATCAGTCTATAATTTTAATGGTAGGTTTATTTGAACAGTGAGAGACAGAATAACAACAATAAAATACAGAAAAACACATTTAAAAAAAGTTATAAATTGATTTGCATTTTAATGTGTGAAATAAGTATTTGACCCCTTTGCAAAACATGACTTAGTACTTGTTGGCAATCACAGAGATCAGACGTTTCTTGTAGTTGGCCACCAGGTTTGCACACATCTCAGGAGGGATTTTATCCCACTCCTCTTTGCAGATCCTCTCCAAGTCATTGAGGTTTCGAGGCTGATGTTTGGCAACTCGAACCTTCAGCTCCCTCCACAGATTTTCTATGGGATTAAGGTCTGGAGACTGGCTCGGCCACTCCAGGACCTTAATGTGCTTCTTCTTGAGCCACTCCTTTGTTGCCTTTGCCGTGTGTTTTGGGTCATTGTCATGCTGGAATACCCATCCACGACCCATTTTCAGTGCCCTGGCCCTGACGGTACATGGCCCCGTCCATCGTCCCTTTGATGCGGTGCAGTTGTCCTATCCCCTTAGCAGAAAAACACCCCCAACACTTCAATCACAACACTTTCACTCAGTTCTCCTCTGAATCATTGGCAGACTTCAGACGGGCTGTACATGTGCTTTCTTGAGCAGGAGTACCTTGCGGCGCTGCAGGATTTCAGTCCTTCACGGCGTAGTGTGTTAACAATTGTTTTCTTGGTGACTATGGTCCCAGCTGCCTTGAGATCATTGACAAGATCCTCCCGTGTAGTTCTGGGCTGATTCCTCACCGTTCTCATGATCATTGAAACTCCACGAGGTGAGATCTTGCATGGATCCCCAATCCGAGGGAGATTGACAGTTATTTTGTGTTTCTTTCATTTGCAAATAATCGCACCAACTGTTGTCACCTTCTCACCAAGCTGCTTGGCGATGGTCTTGAAGCCCATTCCAGCCTTGTGTAGGTCTACAATCTTGTCCCTGACATCCTTGGACAGCTCTTTGGTCTTGGCCATGGTGGAGAGTCTGGAATCTGATTGATTGATAGCTTCTGTGGACAGGTGTCGTTAACAAACTGAGATTAGGAGCACTCCCTTTAAGAGAGCCAGAAATCTTGCTTATTGATAGGGGATCAAATACTTATTTCACTTATTAAAATGCAAATCAATTTATAACTTTTTTGAAATGTGTTTTTCTGGATTTTTTTTGTTGTTATTCTGTCTCTCAAAAAAATAAGCCTACCATTAAAATTATAGACGGATCAAATAATTTTTTCCCTCACTGTATTTGATACATTTGAACATGATTCCTCTGAAAAAAGATATGGATAATGAAGTAAAACTAAGTTGCTTCGGTCCAGTAAGTGTTCATCTTAAAAAATTGCTAATAAAAAAGTGATTCTTACTTTTACTTTATAAAAATCAGCAAATTTCAGGAAAAAAAAAAACAATCACAGCAAAAAGACACGCAAACCATGAGCTAAAGGTAGATGTTTGTAAAGTTACAGATGACAGAAGGCATGTAGTAGATTGTGTACAACTGGTTTTGCAGCAGTTTTGATCATGTTGATGATTTAGAAGCCTATGAAATTGCCTATCAAATATGATACAGTAGGCTTTATAGGGTTAAGTATTCAGAAATGTCACATACCAGTGGCTGTATTCTCTCTCTACACCGTTAGGAGAAAACCACCACAATCGGCGACGCGCCTGTCTCTGCGGAGGAGAGAAATGAGTTAATGCGTCTTGCTTCAGCGCTGTCACAGTCAGCCATCTAGAGACTCCTGTGTAAATATTCCCTCTGTCACATTAAACTGTCTAATTGCGTTTCTCAGCCACTCCAAAACACTCTGGATGTCCAACGGGGCTGAAACATGGCCAAATTCATTTATGGCTATCAACAGACGTGTGTTTGTCCTGCGGTAGTCTAGTCCTGGAATGAGAAATGTACTGTATTTCTGATGCACGGACAGCTTGTTAGTGATGCAAAACATCACTAGCACTAATACTCATCATTAACCTACAGCCCGAAACGTTTCCGCTACTGCTTGTGCTACAAAAAGCAAGCATATTTCACAATCAGATCGATGGTGCGCTGATGTCCCATGGGTTCATGGCCATCGTCAACAGTCTATTGACCCTCCAGTCTTCAGGTGAGCAATTGAACTGCTGTTCTAAAGGGTCCGCCAAACAAAACACCTCTCACTTTGTGTTCTTTCTTCAACCACCCTAGAAATTGATTGCATTGCACAGAGTGCCCTCCACATATAATCAAAAGGCAGGCGGCCAGCTGAGATGGGAAGCTGTGCCTTTGAGATGGAGTGCCTTCATGAAGTATGGAGAACTGAAGCGTTTCAGCAGAAGATGCATGCTGCTTCCGCGAGGGGATGCATGAATTGCAAAGAGGTAAACAACAAAGCTGAACATTTCAAATGTTCAGTCCTCAAAGAGAGACATTTTTGGCAAGTCATTTCGCAAAATCGGCCACTAGGATATTTTAATGCCCGTTTGTTGACCGGTTTTGAGTCTGACCGGGGAATCTGATGCCCCACCAACACTTCTGAGCTGTCGGGAATGTGAGCAGGTGCAAACATAATGCAACTGTGCAGTCCATGTGTTCATGCTTAAAGGAATAGTTTGCCCAAAAATGAAAATTTGCTGACAATTTACTCAGCCTTCAAGGCCATTGAAATTGTAGATGAGTTTGTTTCTTCATCAGATTTGGAGAAATGTAGCATTACAATGGATCCTTTGCAGTGAATGGGTGCCATCAGAACGAGAGTCCAAACAGCTGATAAAAACATCACAATAATCCACACCACTCCAGTTGAGAAGCCAAAAGAAGATGTTTTAATGCAAAAAAAAAAAAAAAAATTGGTCAAAATATGAGTCCATAATCCATAATAACGCTTCCTCCATCTCCTGTTGTCTCTCGCATCGAAATCCACCCACATATTTGTTTAGAGATGTTTTTGATTGTTTTGGCTTGTAAATGGTGCCTGATCTGTGCAGATTTCTCTCCTGATTCAGACCAGATGAGTTTTTCACTGGAGAAAGCATTATTGTGGATAACTGACTATGGATATTTTAGCTGGAAACAAAGGTTTAAAGTTAAAACATCTTAATGATGGATTTGTTTCTTACAAACATGCAGCTTTAGGCTTCACATGACATCAGTTGATGGACTGGAGTGGTGTGGATTACTTGTAAATTATTTTGATGTTTTTATCGGCTATTTGGACTCTCATTCTGACGGCACCCATTCACTGCAGAGGATCCATTGGTGAGGAAGTGGTTTCAACAAATCTGTTCTGATATAGAAACAAACTCATCTTAGCAAGCTTCTCTTTAAACTGTTCCCCCATCATGACTATGTGACACACTTGTGTTGCATTGTGAATAGTGTTATGAAAAATGTTCTGAGTATATTTAGAGCACTGCTGTGTCGTTGCTAGGTGATTTTGAATGGTTGCTAAGTGGTTGCTAGGATGTCCTTAGTGTTTTCAAGTGCACTAATTCATGTGACTTTACTCATTTTAACATCTGCTATGGGAGAAAAGATATTGCACAGATGGTGCAGGATAAGTTTGCTGTCAAAAATTAATACTATGAGCAATAAGTAATAGTGATGCTTACCTTAGCAAGAATGATTGCACTGGGACTTGACTGCAATTTATTTCAGTTTTGCTTTGGTTTCATTTTTAGATTTTGTTTGGAGACCGGTTTCGTACGTATTAATTTCACCCACAAAATCCCAGAATACCTGCATCAAGCGTTTTTATCTGTTATTGCCATTTAAATGGTCTTAAATTACCCATCTCAACACTTGCAAGACGCTTCCAAGACTCATTTAAATGTAAATGTAAAATATTAATGTAAGTCTTAGCAGGATTATCTTAATGTAAGTGCTCTCTCCTCCTTGCTGACAGCTTCTGATTATTTCAGTCGGCTATATTTAGTGCTATTTGCTAAGACATATAAGTATTACTCATGCTCACGGTTGGGGGGATTTGAACAAACTTCAGTATTAAGTAATAAAATACATTCAGAACCAAAATCCCCAGTCTTGCATTGAAGGAGGGACCCAAACCATATCTAGAGACCAGAATTTACTCATCCTCAAACCATCCAAGATGTAGATGAGTTTGTTTCTTCATCAGATTTGGAGAAATGTAGCATTACATCACTTGCTCACCAATGGATACTCTGCAGTGAATGGGTGCCGTCAGAATGAAAGTCTAAACAGCTGATAAAAACATCATAATAATCTACAAATAATCCACAAAACTCCAGTCCAGAGACCAGAATATCACAGATTTGGAGTCTGAAGAATATCAAAAAGATATGCATCACTTCCTCGCCAACATATCCTCTTGCAGTGAATGGGTGCTGTCAGAATGAGAGTCCAAACAGCTGATTAAAACATCACAATTATATTTTTAAAAAATAAATTAAAATGCACTAGCAACTACCCACAAAACCTTAGCATTATATCAGTAAGTTTTGCACAAGCAAAAATCTGATTGATGCTCCAGTACAGCAGCCAAGACACATTTTACAGCCAATAAATTGCATAAATATCGTTTGTCAGAGGCATGCTATAAAGATTTATTTTTTTTTACCTTCCTTCCTGTTTCTGTCCCAGCCTCTTTTCATTGACTTCCCACATGTGCCCTTTCCCATTGAGATTCATTTTTAAATGTCACCTTGAAGAATCTAGTAATTATTCATGTCTGTTCTTTGCAAGTGGTGTTCCAATTGTTCCTCTAACCTTTCTATTGCTTTAGATGTAGATGATATTACACACCGGGCGGCGCTGAGTGTTTTCCTGCACCAGAATCGTCTGCATCACAGCAATTAATTGCTTCTTTTGGACTGTTTATATACACAATGTGAAAAGGACAAGCGGCTATTGTTAGAATTGATGAAAAACAAAAGGCAAATGGGTTCTGTGTCGCACACAGGGAATTTCAATGCCGTCTTGCTTGAGGAAGCGTTGCACATATGCTAGTACGCTTGTTACAAACAAAGTCATCAAGCAGTGAAGTGATACACGCAGGCGCTTGTGGAGAATATAAATTCATCAGATACACCAAGCGCTGAAGCATGAACTCAAGTTTCATATTAACTAAAAAAATGGGAATCTAAAATTCAGCAGTTGATGTTATGATTTTTTTAAATGTGTTGTGTAGTTGCTAGGGTGTTCAGGGTGGTTGCCAGGGTGACTCTGAACTGTTCTGAGAGTGTTGTGGAAACCTAGATGTTGTTTGGTGGTTGCTAGGGTGTTGTTAAGCAAATGTTAAGGTGTCTTTGCTGGTTGCTAGGATGTTGAGAGGCAGTTGCTAGGGTGTTGTGGACAGTTGCAAGTGCATTGGTAGGCTGTTGCTAGGATGCTTAAAGTGGTTGCTAGGGTGTTTCCAAATTTACAAGGGTGTTGTGGAATCCTTGTTGCTAAGCAAATGCAAGGGTGCTTTTGCTGATTGTTAGGATGTTAAGAGACAGTTGCTAGGGTAATCTTGGTGGTTGTTGGGCGGTTTCAAATGCACTGTAGGCAGTTGCTAGGGTGTTGGTAGGCTGTTACCATGGTATTCAGAATGGTTGCTAAGATGTTTTCAAACTGTTTCAAGGGTGTTGTGGATTGGTGTGGATCAGTGGTTGCTAGGGCGCTGCTAAGAAAATGCTAGAGTGTCTTTGTTGGTTGCTAGGATATTGAGAGGCAGTTGCTAGGGCATTGGTAGCCTGTTGTTGGGGTGTTCAGGGTGTTGCTATGATGTTCTCAGACTGTTGTAAGGGTGTTGTGGAACCCTTTGTGTGTATCAGTGATTGCTAGGATGTTTTAGGTGGTTGCTAGGGTGTCACTTAGCAAATGCTAGTGTCTCTATGTTAGTTGCTAGGATGTTGATAGGCAGTTGCTGGGGTGTTCTGGGTGGTTGCTAGGTGGTTTTAAGGGTGTTGTGGGCAGTAGTGGTTCTTAGTGTGTTTCTGGATTGTTGCCAGGTTCTTGTGGACCCTAGATGTTGTTTGGTGGTTGATATGGTGTAGCTAGGGTGTAGTTGGTTGCTAGGATGGGAGATTTTGAGTGCGTTGCTACGTTGTTGCAATGGTGCAATGTATGGTTACTAGGTTGTCTTTGCTGATTGCTACAATGTTGATAGGCAGTTGGTTAGGTTTTCTACGTGGTTGATGGGTAGTTCCAAGGGTGTAGATAAGCAAATGTTAGGGTGTCTTTGCAGGTTGCTAGGATGTTGATAGGCAGTTTCTAGGGTGTTATGAATGGTTGCTAGGATTTCTGAGACATTTTATAGTGGATAGTTATTAGGATGTCTTCACTGGTTGCTTGAATGTTGATAGGATATTGCTAGGGTGTAGCTAAGCAAAAGCTATGGTTTCCTTTCTGGTTGCTAGGATGTTGATAAGCAGTTGCTAGGGTGTTTAGGTGGTTGCTAGGACACTGTTAAGGTGTTCTTGGAGATTTTTAGTGCATTGCTACATTGTTGCAATAGTGTGGTGGACAGTGTTGGGGGTAACGCATTACAAGTAACGCAAGTTACGTAATCAGATTACTTTTCTAAAGTAACTAGTAAAGTAACATTACTTTTTAATTTAGAAGGAAATATCTGAGTTACTTTTTCAAATAAGTAACGCCAGTTACTTTGTTTCCCATGTATTGACTGACAGCTCTCGTGTTTCCATGTTGAGAGAAATCGGGAGTAAGCGCAGAGCGTTGTGTGTGAATATGAAGTTACTGTAGTTCTAGACTAAATATGAACATGTATTTACTCATCTCACCTGCACAAAAACAGATTCAGTATTGCTCAAAATGAATAAAAACAGTCAAATACAAACTCAGAATATTATACAAATCTGCAATAATTAAATGTTAAATAAGACAAATATCATTTCTACTGACATTCGATAGTCCAATTCAACTATACTAATAATCAAAAATGAGACATTTGTGTTTCATTTTTGTTATTGCTGAATAGTGTTGAACTTTCTTCTCCTGGGTCATATTCCTCATGCAATTTGTTTGAGCAGCGCCCTCTACTGTACAGATGTGAATTTACATTTCCTTCAGCCTGAGGCGTATTCATTTCACTTTTGGTGTGAAAGGGCTTTTACATTTGTAAAAGAAGAACTTTTTTATATTAAAAACAAACAAGCAAGCCCTGGCCAGATTTAAAAAGTAACTCAAAAGAAACGTGACGCATTACTTTCCATAAAAAGTAACTATGTAACGTAATTAGTTACTTTTTCAGGGAGTAACGCTATATTGTAATGCATTACTTTTAAAAGTAACTTTCCCCAACACTGGTGGTGGATAGTTACTAGGATGCCTTTGTTGATTGCTAAAATGTTGTTTGGCAGTTGCTAGGATGTTCCTAAGCAAATGCTAGTGTTTCTTTGCTGGTTGCTAGGGTGTTTTAGGAAGTTGCCAGGACATTACTAAGGTGTTCTAAAAGAGTTTTTTAGTGTGTTGCTAAATTTTTGCAATAGTGTGGTGAATGGTTGCTAGGATGTTGATAGGCAATTTCTAGGGTGGTTGATAGGACATTGGTAAGATTTGTTTTTAGTTGATTTTTGCAGATGTTTTATTGAAAATTGCAAGCCTGATCAGTTAAAATAAATAAGCTCCCCTCGACAAGCTTGATTAAATGACTGTATCATTCATGTAACACTTGCGTTTGCTAAGTCCACTGATAATAGTCTGCGCTTCTCAACCGCAAATGCCGCTAATACCATGTCTTTGTTTTTTTTTTATGAAAGGTGAGACAGTTCATGGTCACCATATAGTCAATTCAGTGTAAGTGCATTAAAAATTACTCTGCGGATTAAATGTAATCAGGTCTCAGATGAGCCAGGGGGCGGCGAGAAGGCCGTGTCATTTCCCCCACATTAATAATTCACTCAATTTATAGTAGCGCAGAGAGCGTGGTGCTAATCTACGGGAGAAGATTAATTTAACCCTTCCGTCATATACATTAGTGATATTACTGTGGGTTAATGCATATTGATAAAATGCAGCAGGGGATGTTGTTACCACATGTTATTAAAGAACCTCGTCAAACGAAAACTGATAGGATAAAAGAACACCGAATCCATTTCTATTACAAGATCTGGCCGATAACAAACAGAGGGCAGCGAAGCCTTGAAACCGACCGTTTGTTCTGACAATTACAACTCCATTGATCCGTTCAGCTGGGTTTTAAACGATTACTCCCACACCGGCACGCCTGAGTAAATGACTCTCGGCTCTTACTGCATGTGTCGCTTAAGTGCTCCATTAGGAGCGGCTTTACAGAGAAAGAGGCCCGCGCGCCAAGTCTTTCTAAATGACCGGCTACTCTGCATTGATCTCCCATAATGCACCAGAATCTTGTGGGAGATGGAGGAATAAAGGAAGGATTAAAGTCGGCCACAAGAGTTGTGTCACATCCCAATTCTGCACCGAGGTGACAATAAAAAGAGCTTTCATTCAGATAAAACCCTCCCAGGGCCAGACAGTGGCAACCATGTAGAGTTAGAGACTAAGAGCTGGTTCTTTATTCAGAGCTAGTTTTATTTTTAAGACAATACGGGTGTGGAATGAATGATTTCATGTTGTTTGAATCCAGTAAAAAGAACTCATAGCATAACATGCATTTTTTATGATCTCTTATTTTGGTAAAATAATTAACATTTTGGAGATTCTGCAAAGTGAATGTAAACTTTTGACTTCAATTGTATATACACACAAAAATGTCCTGTTTTCATTTTAATGTTAGTAAAAGTTTTAGTAATTTTGTAGTGTGTTTTGTTTGTTTGTTTGTATGTATGTTTGTCATTTTTTTTTGTGTTTTTTATATACATGTATGTAGCAATTGAAATATATATTTATATTATCAGTTAGTTTATAAGTTTTAATTTTAGTGAAAGTTTTAGTAATTTTGTTTTTTAAATATATAGTTTAAAATATAAAAATATTTTACACATATACATACACACACACACACACACACACATATATATATATACACACACACACACATAATTTAATTTAGCCTAGTTTTGGTCAAATTTAAGATTTACATTCATTTTCCTCAACTATTTAGACACATCCATTTACACTCAGGCATGATGGACATCCTCAGCAGAGTTGTGAGTGGTGCTCGACCCTCCTTCAGACAGACTCCTGGACATCCTGGAGATGCTTTAGGCATGAGGGTTTCTTCAAGGAGTGTCTGGAGCGGAAATGCCTCTGACAACATAAGACGGACGACCCGCGTAGCCGCTGGCATTAGTTTGATAAGCTGTGGTCCGGCGGCTGTGGCGGGCCGAATCATTTATTGTGACTTCCACTCCATCCTCATTCTGGGACACCTTTCTGCGAATGCTCTGACAAGTCAATCTCTTGGCAATGCATTACTCAGCCGCTTTATCTTAAACCAGCAGCACTCCTGTGGATGAACAGCCATATTTTAAACTCCAGTGTCTCATGAGAAGGTGCGGATGCATTGGAATGGACGGGAGGTTGTGTGTGTGTGTGTGTGTGTGTGCGTGCGTGTGTGTGATGCATTAATGCTCTATTGATTCTCCTCTGCCCTTCATGTGAGCGTTCAGCGCTGAACTCCTCTGTGCTGAAGCTGTGAAGGTTTTCATTGACTGATCTCGTTGATAAGTTCATGTCATTGTCGGCTTGACAAAAATGGCCAGTTGTCTGTGGTGTGTGATGGATATGATATTCAGCACACTCTAAATAGCGTTTGCGGTTCAGATATACCAGCTGTAATTTCACATGAGTGGAAGCTCTTCATGGTGTGAATTGCCACGGCCTCTGCTGTTCATCAATTTTAACATTCCAGTTTAGTTCATTCAATAGTGCTGACTGATGGAAATGACCTTAAACGAGCCACATTTTAACGATTCTTGCATTTTAGTTTTGCATGAACATTTTTCACCTTCTCTTTGAAATTTACAATCAAACTGTTTTTGCTACTATTCCTTTAAGACTTCTATATAATATAAGCTTTACATATAGAGAAAGCTTATTTTAATGACAATACTTTTTATTTTACAATATTTTCTTCTGATTTCTTAAGCATTTTTTTTTTTACATTTAAATAAATATGCTTAATTTTTTTTTAATTCCCTTTCATTTTACTGTATAGTTTGGATAATTAAATTAAAATAAACTTTATTTAAAATTAAATTGACCTTTTAATTATTTACTTAATTATTTGCGTATTAGATTAAAATATCTGGATTAAGTTATCTAAGAATTCTGCGCGTTCTCGTGTTCCCTGAAAAGGGCGATCCTCGAAACCACGATCAGCAATGCAGCGATTGGCTGGCGGCAAGACAGCAACGTAATGACATCATATCATTAAAGACACCTGACGAAAAACTTTATAAGGAAACAGCCAGGCGAACAAAACTACATAAATGTATTTTGAATTTTTTGTTTATTTATTTATTTTATATTTTTTATTATTTATATTTGTGATTTCTAGTATTTGTACAGGCTTTACATTTTTACTTCAATGTTGTAATTAGCAATTCATTTAATTTTATCTTTGAAACAGATTTGTTATGTGACAGCATTAATTAAAGTTTCTTAGAGATCAAGTTATCTGCGTCTCCTGCGCTCCATCAAGCCACTCCCATAATAGCTGTCATCACTCAAATTAATGCAAGACTCAGATTAACTGTATAGCATGTGTGTAAGACTCCAATACAATTATAAAGTAATTATTTCATCACTAATAAATCTTTCAATGAGTAAAACTGGCTGTGTCTATAGTATTATAGACTACACAACATTGTTATCTTATTTTCAAATAATTTTTTTAATTATTATTATTTTAAATTATTGTCCCTGGACCAGCAGGGAACTCTTTTAATAAAGTAGCGGTGGCTGGGGCCTATTATAAGTATCAATTCTGCTTAAAAAGATGCGATCTAATCCTGTTTACATGAAATAAGCCTGCTCCCGAGCTGTTTTAAGCTTACGGAACCTGTTGCTATGACAACAACTCCGGGATGAGCTTCGAAGAACCAAATGATCCAAGATCAAGCAAAATCGGCAACAATCAAATCCAGCTAACTGAGTTAGTGACGTACGAAGAACGGACCCTAGGTCCATTAAGATTTTTGTATCCTGGCATTATTTTCATGTTTTTATTTTCAGTTTTTTTTTAACTAGATTTAAATAAATGTGCTTATATTTGAGTATTGTTTTCTTTAATTCCCTCATTTTACTGTATAGTTTGACTAGCGGAAGTAAAATAAAAAAATGTAATATACCTTTTTATTTTATTTTATTATTTTATGTTATTTTATTTTATTACATTTAATTATGCATAAAAAATTAAACCTATTTTCAGGTCCATTAAGATTTTTGTGTTATAATATTCTTTGCATGTTTAAATTTTTGTTTTTCAAAACAATTAATTGTTTTATATATATTTTTTACAAATCATAAATATTCAATCATAACATTATTTCTTTTTTCCCTTATATTTTTATTTTGAAATATGACCTGGACGTGTGTTTTTGACGATTTTTGCGAAATCCTTCTACATAGAATTCATCGTATCTTCATGATACAGACTTACTGTTTTTCAGAGAAGAACCATATTTTGTGAGCATGGCATTGACTCTGTCCTAGTTATTTTCTATTATTATTTCGTATTTGCCTTCAAAATTAATTCTCCATGTCTTTGATATCATATTTGAAATATAAGTGAAAATATACTTGCGCACAGTACATTGAAACCACTTTTCTATATTGCAAATTGTGTCGTCTCGGCTGAGCATGTTGGTTTATTATTGCCTTGGACTGAATCCTCCATGACAAGTACACTTTACCTGCTCTCTATTTTTACAGCACTAGATGAGGTGCATTTAAAGTGCCCCTTTTAGAAATCTGTCTTATTTCAGTCCAAACAGATCTAATAGCTTGCGGTGAGTTTAGCAGGGATGAGAATATAGAGAGGGAAATGATGTTGGGCCGGCTAACCCTCAAAAGGCAGGTTGTTATTTGTGAGATGCACCTCTGGTCATTACGCGCTGAGAGCTTGACACATGCTTTCTATTAAGGGGAGAAAATGGGCAAAGCGTGGCCCACATGCTCAGAGCATCATATTGCTGACACTTAATGAATCCCACAGATCAATAAAAGCATCATATCGCTCAACATTGCGACAGAGCATCATCTCTAACTGCACAGACGTCGTTCTGTCCGCATGAGCACTGGTGTGTAAGATACTGTACAAAAACACGGCTATCATCCCTTCAGTCTTTGCAGGCTTGGAAATTGATACTGTTTGTTAATTCAGTGATTTCAATCTTTTGATTCTGCTCACAAACAGATTCATTCACATTGATTCACTCGTTCATTTTGATGTTTGAGGTTGTATATATCAGTTGTTAGTGCTATTAACATTGCATAGTGTCTTTGAGTATAATAACAAATATCATTCACCCAAAAGACTCACAAAATCATATCCTTTTTTTACAAGTGTGTAGGTTCGATTTTGGCATTGGTGGGGTGAGGTCACAAACCCGCACCAAAGTCCCGATCTAAATCAAATGATTCGCAAACCCACTCTGAAAATTTGATCTGAATCAAATGATTCGCGAACCTGCTCCAAAATTCCAATCTAAGTTAAATGATTCACGATCCACACTCCCAATCTGATGGATTGTGGATTGTGAATCCTTCAATGATTCGCCGACCCAGAGCCTTGAAGCTCTGATCTGAATCCAAATCAAATCCGATCTAAATCAAATGATTTGTGAACACACTCCGAAGTTCTGATCTAAATCAAATGATTCACAATACGTGCTTTGAAGGCCCGATCTGAATCTTCTATGAATCATTTTGTGACGCAGTGATTTAACTGATTCGGAGTGCTAGTGAATCACTTGCACTGAATGATCGAAGTCACAAGTTTGAATCAATCGGAGCGCTTCCAGCATAAATGACTCACTCGTTTGAATCGGTTCGTCTGTTCCTCTGCTTTTCGCGCCTTCAGCCATGTTTACACGACACTGTCAGTACTACTACTGGCTTAGCTCTCTAGTTTTATGACATTAATTGAAATAAGCGGAAAAGTATGATGTTTACAAATAAAGTAACCATATTTCCATTCCAAAGATAACATATTCAACACAAATCTACAAACATATTCAGGTGATGAGGTAACCGGTTTACTGCTAACTAGTGAAACACTCCATTAATGACGAGCTGCACCTCAAAATACATGATCGAGTTTGTAGCTTAATTCACTATATTTTAAATGGTTTGACCAGTTCTGTTGGTGACAGTTCAATGGGAAATCAGTTGAAAGCATCCAGTCATCTCATAACATTGAAGGGAATGTTTAATTTATCAGTAGGCCCTATCAGTTATATTGTAAAAATATATTTGAGAAATTAGGGCTATCTGATTGTATTAGTCTATATAGTCAATGTAAAAAGTAATTGGGAGAAGCAGATGAACACAAAACAGCTTAGCAACAAAGAGAGTTTATCATTCAGCTGAACTGTAAACACTTCAGCTATCTTATGTTCTTACTCCGCACATGTATTAAATGTGTGTCCTTGAAATCGCGCGGTTTTCAAGTGTATTTACTAATATCAATGATATGACCTATTTCAGATGCGGATGAAATTACAACAACAATGGTAACTTACACATATATTTAATTGTTTGATCAATATTACTGCTATAGGGACAATTTCGTAGTCGCTGGATATTTGTAGGGACATGTCCCTAGCGTCCCTACTAAATTACAGCACAAATTACATTTAAAAAAACATTGAAAATCTTACAGATCCCAAACTTTTGAGCAGCAGTGTATAGCCTATATCTTTTTCAGATATGACTGTTGAAAGGACAAGTTTTTGTAAAAGTTCAACAAATGCATGATGTTTCCGAAGTAATCGTGTTTAATAATCCAGCTGATCTCAATATTGTCCACAGTAATCGTGGTTATGGTTTTTACCCTACTAAACTTCACTACTGGAAATGAATGTTTGCCAGCATGTTGAGGTGTGTGTGATTGTGTGTGCATTCCTAAATTCAGTGAGGAAGGTGTTTACTTGGAAAGAAACCCGCAGAGACAGACGCAGCCAAGCTTCCCGTGTGAGAAAGCGCCGGGTGAGCAGCGCCAAGGTGCTAATCAACCCAGGCAGACGGAAGACTGCAGTTTGGAGCCCACAGAGTTTGGCAGCGGAAGCCGATGGCCAGAAAAATCCTCTCTACACTCCAGCGGTCACTTCGACTGCAGTCGGACACGAGGAAGTGGAGAGGTCGTGGACAAAGTACAAGGGGCAGTGCAGCACCCCGCCACCGGAATGATTGCTCTCTCTGAGGGGAAGGTTTGTACGCCGGTGGCTCTTCTTCTCTGTCAGCGTGTAAATGCCCTCTGCATGGTGAGTTTACTCTCCACGACTTGACAAAAGACAGAGAGAGAGACTTGGCTGTGGGCTGATATCATAGTCTCACGCAGACTTTGTTGTATAGACATAAAATCTTGTCCACATTGCAGAAAAACGCCCACTTAGACAGGAAGTGTCCGCCTGGCCAACCTCAGTTTGTGTTAATGTAATAGATATTTCAGAAATGATAAATAACAAAGCCCTGAAATTTAAAAAACATTCTGCTGCGTGGTTTGTAAAAAAGGTCCAATATTACATTTACACATATAGAAGACTATTTAGCTCAACAAAAAATTAAAAATGTTGCCTTGGCAACTAATACCTTTGTTGAAGCATTAAAATAACAATAATAATAAATAATGCAAATGGAAAATAAATGGAATATAATTTAAAGAAATAAAAAATAGTAAATAGTAATATGTAAAAAGTTCTAAAATATAAATAAAAAGCTTAACTTTTTCACAAAATAAGAATGAGGATTTTTAAAACTTTTTTCCTTGAAGTCTTTTAAGAATTATCTACATATTACACAATTGACAAGATCACAAAAAAATTATACTATAAAACAGCATGAGAGAACACAAAATATCATGTGTATGTAGCCTATTTTATTTACAGTTCTTTATATTAATCCGTTTCAGTCAACACTGGATATTTAATTGTGCACGATCGTTTATACACTGTAAAAAATGATTTATCAGAGTTGTAAATAAAACAAAGATTACATAAGTAGGTTTTACAAAAGAATACCATTTCAGTCTTTCTACTTCAACATTTCACAGTTAATTCAATGTGTTACTTGCCATTTCTAATTAATAGTGTAATTTACTAGCAATTTCCGAGTGAAAACTGATTATACACTAATTTCTTTTTCAGTTTACTATTTTAGCTATTTTAGGTATATAGCTTTAGAAAAACTCAAAATAAGTATCTATTTTTTATTCTGTGCATTATAATGTTGTGATGCCTAAATTCACTTAAGGCATTCAAATTGACTGATTTTTAGTGTTTTATTTTTAAGAAATTTTTAATATTGTTACATTTTCAAAGATTTCAATTTAAACATTTACATTTAATTAAAACATTGATTCATTTTAAATCCCTAGCTTTAAGCACATCTGAAAGATGACAAGTTCTGCTCTTTGAGTTTGATCTTTAAGACTGTTGTAAATAAATCTCTAATATAGCATGTTTGGCAGATCGGAAATGTTAATTGTATCAGCTGGGAACTTTCCCGACACTCCAAATGAACTGATATAAAGCTGTGCAGCCTGGTTTCTGGAAGTTGCACGAGGCCAATCACATTAGAGCTTGCTGCTTGAAGAAAGACTCTGATTTCTGTGTAATATGCATCAGAGAGTCTGCGAGCGGTGCGACTGAGGCGGACACTGGATATCCTGATGTAGTGTTCAAGGCTAATGGTTTGCAAAATGGAACCCTGAAATGCTGCTTACATGTTCATCTTCATTCTGTGTATTTCTGTAAATAGCAGATATTCTCAGCAGAATCATTATCCTGCCATTTACTCTCTCTCTCGCTCTCTCTCTTTCTCTATAGTTTCTCCGTTTCTCACTGCTATAAGCATTGCCATGGGCAACAAAACAATTTCACATCTCTTACTTCTCTTCTTATGCAGTCATGAGTAGTTCTGGCCATCAGGGTCCAAAATTAACTCTTGCCAAACTCTAAATAAGCCTGCAAATTGGCTTTGGTGAATAAATAAAACTAAGTTACTCGTAGTTCATAACTTTATTAGGAATTATACATGAGCAGAGTTTTGTGGCTTTTAGCCCATGCCTGTTAGCACTAGCTATATTATAAAAGTGTATAAAAATATAGCTGCAAGCAGCAATTAAGGGGTAAAGCATTACTGAGGAAAAACAGGCAGCAAGCATCAGACCAACTCCAAAAATGAGTAACTAAAGCCATTTTAAGATGTTTTTAGTCAAAATGGCTGAAAACCATAAACGTATTCACTTGTAATTTAAGTAATGGTTTACTTAGTGACCAACAGGTGGCGCTGTTACCAAATTGGTCAGTGTGATGTGAGAATGTCACAATATTTGGTGTCAAAATGTTAAAATTTGCAGAGATACTGCCTCAGATACAGTTTGGCATCAAGTCTACAGTTTTGTTGATACATTAAACCACTTCGTATATCAACACGAAATCCATAACTTTTTGCCAGCATGGTCTGAAGATGATCTGATTCGAATTTGGTGAAAATCAGACCAACTAGCTCTAGGAGGAGATCGAAAGAGTAGTTTTTCAAAGAAATTTAAAACGGCAGGCTGCTAGTTCGACCGAATATGGCATAATTAATATTGATGTTCTTGGCGATACAAGGAATCTATCAAGACCAGTTTCGTGACAATAGGAAAAACTAATCAAAAGCATTCACATTTTTTTTTAATTTCAGGGCACGAAGTTGATGACACATAATGAGTTTCGTTACAATGCGCCAATGCGTTCGTAATATATAGCATATTACAGCAAAATTCAAAATGGTCGATGTTCAAAATGGACGACATGGGAAAATTGGGTATTGTTTAACTTATCTAAAGAACCTAAAGAGTCTTGTGATTTTCGGCCAAACCATTCAGAAGTTATAATCAAAAATAGCCATTTTTCATATCTTCTGACCACTAGATAGTGCTGTGGTTTGACTAATCAGCTTGAATTAAATACTTTTATTTTTCCACATATTAGAATGACTTCTGAAGGATTATGTGACACTGAAGACTGGACTAATGATGCTGAAAATTCAGGCTTGCATCAGAGAAATAAACTACATTCTAAAATATATTCAAATAGAAAAGAGCTATTTGAAATTGTAATAATATTTGACAATTTTTACTGATCAAATAAATACAGCATTGGTGGCCATAAAATACTTCTTTTAAAAGCATTAAATAATCAGAATTACTCCAAATTTTAAAATGCACATGCAGATTTTCTTTTACCAGGAAAACCAAAAATAGCCCTGACTCATCCTGCATTTAGAAGCATACGCAAATGTTTTATCCAATAAAATATCACTCCCTCTAAGAGTGTTTACATGGTATTTGACTTATTATAGTAGACTCTGCATATGGAAAAAGTATTTTAATGCAGAAGGATGGACAGCACAGAGCAGCGATGTTGTGTTTGTCAGTCTGAAAAGGCCAGTCAACAGCACATTTCCTTCTGTATATGTATATTAGATGATAATTGCCACCCTAGCGAGCATGGATAGCAATTCTTCCTTGAAAACGTCTCAGAAGGGAGCACAAAATGACATGCCGGAGACACACAATTGATTTTGCACAGTGTCAAATTCGGCTCAATAAATTGGACAGACATGTCTGTCATTCTACAAATCCCTCTGCTCTGCTGTCTAGCTCGCTCTGCTGAACCTTGATCACGATTTGAAGACCACGCTTTTGTGTCAACAGTTGTAAAGCGTAGATATGGCGCCGGCAAAGGCTGAAAGACAAACAGAACATTACCTGGCCATTTGCATGACGTTTTTCTCATTAGGGCTACAAAACGTTTGAACGGCAGACAATAATGGCAGGACAAGACACGTTGATGTGTGGTGCACATTTGGACAGAACAGATAGGATTGTTTGTGTTGGATTTGAGTTGAGATGAAGCATGTCTGTCTGATTAAAGAGAGCGCACTCACAGGACTCTCACGAGGGTTTGCCTTCTCCTCTCAGACTGCTAATTACACAGAGAACAATCAATTCTGAATCTAACATAGAGAGCCTACATAGACAGCTACCTTTTAAGGCAGCATCCTAAAAGAAATGGAACCTCAAGTGAGTGATTTGGAACACTATATAGGCAGCAACTCTGTGTGGCATACAAATAGTGCACATAAGAGACTTGTATACAAATATATATATATATATATATATATAATATATAATATATAGTATCTCACAGAAGTAAGTACACCTCTCACATTTTTGTAAATATTTTATTATGTGACAACACTAAAGAAATGACACTTTGCTACAATGTAAAGTAGTGAGTGTACAGCTTGTAAAACAGTGTAAATTTGCTGTCCCCTCAAAATAACTCAACACACAGCCATTAATGTCTAAACCACTGGCCACAAAAGTGAGTACACCCCAAAGTGAAAATGTCCAAATTGGGCCCAAAGCGTCAATATTTTGTGCGGCCACCATTATTTTCCAGCACTGCCTTAACCCTCTTGGGCATGGAGTTTACCAGAGCTTCACAGGTTGCCACTGGAGTCCTCTTCCACTCCTCCATGACGACATCACGGAGCTGGTGGATGTTAGAGACCTTATGCTCCTCCACCTTCCGTTTGAGGATACCCCACAGATGCTCAATAGGGTTTAGGTCTGGAGACATGCTTGGCCAGTCCATCACCTTTACCCTCACCTTCTTTAGCAAGGCAATGGTCGTCTTGGAGGTGTGTTTGGGGTCGTTATCATGTTGGAATACTGCCCTGCGGCACAGTCTCTGAAGGGAGGGGATCATGCTCTGCTTCAGTATGTCAAAGTACATGTTGGCATTCATGGTTCCCTCAATGAACTGTAGCTCCCCAGTGCCGGCAGCACTCATGCAGCCCCAGACCATGACACTCCCACCACTATGCTTGACTGTAGGCAAGACACACTTGTCTTTGTACTCCTCACCTGGTGGCTGCCACACACGCTTGACACCATCTGAACCAAATAAGTTTATCTTGGTCTCATCAGACCACAGGACATGGTTCCAGTAATCCATGTCCTTAGTCTGCTTGTCTTCAGCAAACTGTTTGCGGGCTTTCTTGTTCATCATCTTTAGAAGAGGCTTCCATGGGACGACAGCCATGCAGACCAATTTGATGCAGTGTGCGGCGTATGGTCTGAGCACTGACAGGCAGCACTCACATGTCTATTTCCCAAACACCACCTCTGGATATGACGCTGAGCACGTGCACAAGGCGAGGCCATGTTCTGAGTGGAACCTGTCCTGTTAAACCGCTGTATGGTCTTGGCCACTGTGCTGCAGCTCAGTTTCAGGGTCTTGGCAATCTTCTTATAGCCAACACCATCTTTATGTAGAGCAACAATTCTTTTTTTCAGATCCTCAGAGAGTTCTTTGCCATGAGGTGCCATGTTGAACTTCCAGTGACCAGTATGAGAGAGTGAGAGCGATAACACCAAATTTAACACACCTGCTCCCCATTCACACCTGAGACCTTGTAACACTAACGAGTCACATGATACCGGGGAGAGAAAATGGCTAATTGGGCCCAATTTGGACATTTTCACTTAGGGGTGTACTCAGTTTTGTGGCCAGCGGTTTAGACATTAATGGCTGTGTGTTGAGTTATTTTGAGGGGACCACAAATTTACACTGTTATACAAGCTGTACACTCACTACTTTACATTGTAGCAATATATATATATATATATATATATATATATATATATATATATATGCGTGTGTATGTGTGTTTTAAATAATTTAAAATATTTTTAGCATTATTTATATTTTATCGAATTTAATTGTAAATATATAATTATTTTTAAATACTTTTTTTTACACTACAATTCAAAGGTTTTGTGCCAGTAAGATTTTTTGTAAATTAATTAATACTAAAAATTTCTATTCCACAAAGAATCCTGAAAAAAAAAATGCATCACAGTTTCCACAAAATTATGAAGCAGCACAACTTTTTTCAACACTGATAATAATCATTCTTGGGCATCAAATCAGCAAATTAGAATGATTTCTGAATGATCATGTGACACTGAAGACTGGAGTAATGATGCTGAAAATTCAGTTTTGCATCACAGGGAAAATTTAAATTTTAAAATATATTACAATAGAAAACTTATATTTTATAATACTTATATTGTATAATATAATATATATACTGAAATTATAAAAAAAAATATTTCACAATATTACTGTTTTTACTGTATTTTTGATCAATTAAATGAAGTCTTGGTGAGCAGAAGAGACTTCTGTCGTATCGACTCCAAACTTCTTGCATCTTGCATGGACTTTTTAACTGGACTTTTCACTCTTTTTGTGAAGGATCCAAGTGAGAATATACTGTATGGAAAATCTAGAATATTATTTATTCTTTTATATAAGTCTTCTGAAGCTGTATAGTGGCTTTGTGTGAAAAGTTCGCTAACTCACCAGAAAGAGAAGCTGAGGGTTTTCCTGTGACTTAGAAGACTTTGAAAATAGTGCATCAGATATACAGACTATTTTATGGTGCTTTTATGCTGGGGGTTTTTTTGTTGTCATTTTACTGCTTACAGCTCCAGTCCTCGTTCACTTTCAATAGCTATTAAAAGAGTGGCCAGTGTGGTGTATTTAGTTTTTGTGTTCCACAAAGAAAAGAAAGTCATTCAGTCATGCAGAGCATGTTGGATCCACTTGAAATAACATGCAGATACATTGACTGAAGACCTTGTAGGTGAATGATTTAAACTGACTGATCAGCCTCGTGTCTGGATTTTGTACCTCAAATCGTTCATTCTGGTCCATAAAAAAAAAATCAATGTTGCAGTAATCATAGAAACCAAGAAGAAAATGGTATTGCTCAGAGTTTGCCCTTTCATGACTCAAATGCACCGTCATTTAGTTTCAACTTTGTCTTTATTTGTGTTTCTTGTAAACTTTTGAGGACAAATACACACAAAAAAAGGTTGGTGTGATATTTACTTTTTCAGTTTCAATCAGTTTTCACTCCGAAATTGTCAATATATATGTGTGTGTGTGTATTTTTTTTATTTTTTATTTTTTTTACATTACATTAAAATTGCTAGTCAATTTTACAAAAAAGTAAAGTAAAATATTTTGAAAACATTTTGAAAAAATATAGAATTTTTATATATATATATATATATATATATATATACACACATACACATATATATATATATATATATATATATATATATATATATATATATATATACACACACATACATATATATATATATATATATATATATATATATATACACATACATATATATATACACACACATACACACACTTAATTTTTTTAGTTCAAACAATTTTCACTCAAAATTTTACATTAAACCAGAAAACATATGTATTACATGTGAAAATGTGTATATTTATTTATTTATTTGTAAAAACAATGTACTTATAGAGACAGTTGCACTTCTTAGTATTCACATATTATGTTGTGATTGTCCATTTTGTGTCTTTTAGAGCTTGATATTCTTGTAATATTTTGTTGAACATCTGCTTTTGTTTTCCAAGTAAATCATACGGGTTTGGAACTACATGAGTAAATAATGACCGTGTATTTATTTTTGGGTGAGCAATACCTTTTAGCACAGTCTCTATTCAAACTCATGCCTGTCTAGACGAAACGTCTGAGATATTCCCCAGACTTTCTGCGCTTCTCCAGCTCATCTGATGATCAAACCCGAGGATGAGCAGATGGTGAGGATCATCAGCGGCGCTGGTCAAACACAGGCGTTCTGTTGGCTCGTTGCGAGTGTCGGATAGTCTATTTTTATCAGCATAGTAAACTTGACTCTGTGCAGCTTGTCACCGGCCGCTGTTCATTCCAGGCTCAAGTTTCCAATTATCAATGTTAAATTGGCTTCTGGCCTGAACGAGCGCTTGAGGCTGGAACATTTGGAAGTCTGAATGTCCAAATGATGAGACACGGTCGCAGTGTGTGACACGTTTTTAATGCATGTTGCATGCTTGGTGTACGGCAGCGATACACCATTAACGGTAAGAAGTGCACTGAGTTAGAAATGTCTGGGAGAGGCTGCACAGATTTCTAATGAAGTACTTGCAATGATTTTGCTTGTGATATACAGATATACATTAAGCAATAATCACTAATGATCACAAATTATTTTAATTCACTTTTTCCATTATATTTCCTAAAGACTTAAACTAATGGTGAGAGTTTGGGACTGGCACCTATAAGCAATGTTTTTGCAGTTCTGTTTTATGTCACTAGAGGCTCAGAAATGCATTTTTATAGCAAAAATTACATTAGAGTTGGTAAATTTGAGTAATTTAATTTCTGTGAATCAGAGCACACTGTCTGTTTCATGAATTGATTCATAACTCTTAATTTGTTTGCATAAAATAGATTCAACAGATTCCTTCATCCAACATTACTCAAAACAAAAAAAACATGGGACAAAACATGATATTTCCATGGTAAATGTCCACAAATACAAAGTAATAGCATCCTAAGTTTTGTTAATATAATGTTTATTATATAATATTTAATATTAATAAAATATTTAAATAATAAATATGAATAATTTAAACAATACATGCAAATATCACATTTAAATCATGGTAGTTGTATATATATATTATATTTTTTATGAATAATTTGATCAAAATAATTTGATATTTTTTATAAAATTATGAATATTTTATGAATATGAATTTAGAATTTATATTGTACATATATTGACTATATATAATATTTAAATAACATTAGTTCATAGAAATGTAGTGTTCTATTAATATCAATGTAATATTAGATTTTATTTTAAATGTTACTTATATATGAATTCTTATATGTGAATATAGGCTATGTGTATGAGTGAGGTTCTTTCAGTTGTTTTTTTATGAATATATATAATTTAAATAATATATTTGTAATATTTTTCTGATTATTTATTTTTAAATATTACTTAATATATTTTAATATTAAATATTACTTAATATATATGTAATTTCATATTTATTCAAAAATATTTAGCTTTAAAAATATCCAGATGATACATAGTTTATCTGTTTTTTTCTTTGTTGTTGTTGTTGTTTTCCTCCATCTTCAGGGGCCTGTTTCATAAAACAAGTTTACCAAATAAACCAGGCTTATTTCAGTTAGTCTGGCTTATTTTGAACCAAATCAACTGACAATATGTCAGGCTAACTGAAATAAACCTGGCTTATTTGTTAAACTTGTTTTATGAAATAGGCCCAAGGTTTTCTAGATAAACAGCATCTACAGCAGCACCATATGGGACATTATTTGCCGGGAGCGATTTGATCAGCTTCAGCATTCTCAAAGCTCTAAGAATAGCGGTAATCATGTGGTAGTTTTGACCCTTTAATGTCGTTAATAAATCATAATTACAATACACAGCTCAGTGGGGATGCAGCCCTTGATTATGATGCAATCATTCAATGTGATTTCAAAGGTGAAATGACCTTCATTCAGGCCACGGTGACCCTCCAGCCGGTTTCTATTGTTGTTCTCATGTCTTCCACTCCAAAGGGCAAATAATGTGGCCGAGACATCCTGAGAGCCGATTGGCCAAAGGCTGGAATGGTTGTTTCCCAGTCGGACTTAGAGGGGATTTTATTAAGTGGCAAAGAAAAAAGAACAAGCCGATGAGAGCAATGGGGTTTATGTCCGGCTGAGAGAACTTGAGCCGAACTACAGACCACAACAGCCATTACATCAAATCTGTCTGCAGCAGCTCAAACACGACTGCCCTCCACAATCACATCTGAGGGCCTTTTCTTTAAACAGAGCATATGTATTGTGGTGCACCTTTTAAACCATTGCCCCAAAATATTGTTTTCTACTATTGATTCTATTTTAAACCCGGTGGTTAATGTCTTTACTGATGTGTCTGGAACCTGAGAAAGTAGATAGGTTGAGACCACAGATGCAATCAAATCCTGATACTGATGAGTCACCATGGAGCCCTGCTATTTGGTCTTCTTTTGACCTTGTTACGCCTTCTACCTGTAAATATATAATTGAACATTTAAGGCCCACAGGGTGCTCTCATGATGTTATCCCTGCCCGTTTTTTAAAGCAAGTTATGAATATTGTCGGTGCTGATATTTGTTCTTTCGTAAATCTGAGTCTGAGCACTGGCATGGTCCCTGATAGTTTAAAACATATTACTCCAATTTTAAAGACATCACACTCAGACATCTATTTTATCTCATTTTAGACCAATTTCTAATCTTCTTTTTATGTCAAAAATCCTGGAGAAAGTGGTGTTAATTCAGTTACAAGCCTTCTTGGGTTCCAACCACATCTATGAAACTTTACAATCTGGCTTCAGGAAGTTGCATCGTACAGAATCTGCCCTCCTAAAAGTTTTAAATGATATTTTATTAGCTACAGATTCTGTAAACGCTGTTGCTTTGATTCTATTAGAACTCAGCTCAGCCTTTGACTTGGTTAATCACAATGTACTTATCTTGTTTAAAAAATTGCATTGGCCTGCGAGGCACTACTTTAGAATGGTTCAGGTCCTTTTTAACAAATCGAAAGATTTCTGTATGTATAGGACAAAACACTTCTTCTACTGCCCCTCTGTCTTGTGGTGTTCCTCAGGGCTCCATTTTGGCTCCGACTCTTTTTATGTTATATATACTACCTTTGGGTTTGATTTTCAAGAAATATGGCATTTCTTTTCATTTATATGCAGATGATCTGAAGTTGTATCTTTCTTTTAATCCAAATGGAGTAAATGCATTAGGAAATCTGTATGCATGTATCCAGGAACTAAAAATATGGCTTACAGAAAATTGTCTGTTGTTAAATGAAGGTAAAACCGAAGCAATCTTCTTTGGACCTAGTGATGCTTTCGATGCTAGTAATTTTAACCTTGGTCATTTGACCCAGTGGGTTACTCCGTGCACAAAAAACCTAGGTTTTTGGTTTGACTCAGGCCTAAAGTTTGAAAAAAACGGATAAATGGTGTAGTTTAGTCGTGTTTTTTCCATCTTCGTCGCCTGGCTAAAGTGAAATCGTTCTTATCAACAAAGAACTTTGAGAAAGTGATTCATGCATTCGTTATTTCTCGCTTGGACTACTGTAATTCTCTTTATTATGGAATTAATTGTTCATCGATGGAGCGTTTACAATTGGTCCAAAATGCAGCAGCCAGACTCCTGACTGGAACTCGTAAATCGCAGCACATCTCACCTATTTTGATCTCATTGCAGTGGTTGCATGTAAAACTGAGAGTTGAATTTAAAATATTAATTTTGGTTTTTATTTGCTAAATAATCCTGCACCGGTCTATCTCACCGAGTTGTTGCTTTCACACAAACCAGTGAGATCACTTAGGTCGGAGCATTTAAAAATGCTATCCATTGCTAGGTCCAGATTGAACCACAGTGGTGATTGAGCCTTTGCTGTTGCCTGACCAACTCTCTGGAACAATCTCCCGGTAGCTTTATCCATTTTTAAATCTATGCTTAAATCTTATTTATTTGAAAATTTTATGATGGGTTAAAAATTTCATTGTGTAGTGATTTTGTATATTGTCTATATTCTGATGACTGTTTTATCTTTTCAATTTTCTGTACAGCACTTTGGTCAACCATTTGGTTGTTTTCAAATGTGCTTTATAAATAAATAAAAAAGAAAAGAAAGAAAGAAAAATGATATATACAGAAATGTCATTTCACAGACACTTATAAATGTGTGAATGTTATTCATGAGATCAAGTGTCTGTACCTGCGTGTCTCAAATGCTGCAAGAGCTTTTCTCTGAAACAAAGTCACATTTCCTAAGTGTTCGTTTGAGTTATTTTTTAGTACATGTCAGTTTGATATTTTATCACGATCAGTGGCTTTTATACTTGTTGAAGTGTCGTTTGTGTTAAGTGTTGTTTAAGTGTAAGTGACTGTGCCATACTGATATAAAAGAATAGTTCACCCAAAAATTAACATTAGCTAAAAATTTACTCACCCTCAGGCCATCCAAGTTGTAGATGAGTTTGTTTCTTCATCAGATTTGGAGAAATGTAGCATTACATCACTTGCTTACCAATGGATCCTTTGCAGTGAATGGGTGCCGTCAGAATGAGAGTCCAAACAGCTGATAAAAACATCACAATAATCCACAAGTAATCAACACCACTCCAGTCCATCAATTAATGTCTTGTGAAGCAAAAAGCTGCGCGTTTGTAAAAAAAAACTTTAAACTTTAAATCATTGATTTCAGCTAAAATAATCCATAATAACACTTCCTCCAGTGAAAAGGTCATCTTGTCTGAATCAGGAGAGAAATCTGCACAGAAATCTGCGCTGTTTATGAGTGAAAACAGCTTTAACCAAATATGTGACCCTGGACCACAAAACCAGTCATAAGTGTCAATTTTTCGAAATTGCTGAATAAATAAGCTTTCCATTGATGCATGGTTTGTTAGGAACGGACAATATTTGGCTGAGATAAATATTGAGAAAATCACCTTTAAAGTTGTCCAAATGAAGTTCTATGCATATTACTGATCAAAAAATAAGTTTTTATATATTTACGGTAAGAAATTCACTAAATGTCTTCATGGAACATGATCTTTACTTAATGTCCTAATGATTTTTGGCATAAAGGAAAAATGGATCATTTTGACCCATACAATGTATTTTTGGCTATTGCTACAAATATACCCCAGCGACTTAAGACTGGTTTTGTGGTCCAGGGTCACACATGTGGGTGGATTTTGATGTGAGAGACAACAGGGGCCTGTACCATGAAGCCGGATTAGCTGGCTAGCCAGGTAAATTTTAATTTAGTTTGCACCAATCCTGAGTTTTAGATACCATGAAATTGGCTTGGCTTTTAGCTGCGTTCATAGTAACTTGCACTCCACGGCTAACCTGCTCCGGGGCAGGTTATGTTCTGGGTTAGAGATCTAAAACTGAAATTGGACCAATCAGATGTGAGCAAATTGACGCATGTCTGACACAAAAAAGTCACTCCCCCAGTTTATCTTGCTCCAAATTAAAGGTCACTATACTGAGAAAAAAAAAAAAAAACTGTCTGGCTTTAATGATAATTACTTAATAGTTACTTAATAACTTACTTAATAGTTATTTGATATGATTTATATAATTATATGATTCATACTATTATTAATCCTTTACACGAGCAATTTTAGTTTAACAGTTAGCATAAATCATTTATTTTAAATGAATGTTAATATACAGTATACAGATTGAATGTAATATGAATAAATTGTAGAATCTATAGATAATGCTTTAAAAGTGACTACATGTGACCTTATGTTCGAGTCTCTATCACTGTATATTTCCAACTATATAAACTAATTTAACAGGTTTCACTTGTGACTGCACTGACAAAGCAAGATAATTTATTTTATTTGTCCTCTTTCATGAACAAGTACTTTTTTCATTGTAAATGCATTTAAATTCATCATATTCTTCAATCTTTTAACCTTTCACCTTTAACCAAGGCTCATGATTGGCTGTTCGCCAGTGATGTCACACATTCATGTGCACATGCTCCACAAACTCAGGATCAAAGTCTGAGTTGACAAAGAAAGTTGATGATCAGCATCATGGTACCAACAAAGCCGAATTGGTGTGATTTGGTTTTGTCAACTCGAAACTAATCCTGTTACTCTGAATTTGTTCATATACCATCACAGTACAGTCCCCAGGAGATGGACTTTTTCCACTGGAGGAAGCCTTATTATGAATTATGGACTATTTTGTCCATAAGCGACAGTTTGAAGTAAAAACATATAATGATGGATTTGTTTCTTATACAAACAAGCATCTTTTGGCTTTATATTACATTAATTGATGGACTGGAGTGGATTATTGTGATGTTTTTATCAGCTGTTTGGACTCTCATTCTGACGGCACCCATTCACTGCAGAGGATGCCGTTATGCTGAATTTGTCCAAATCTGTTCTCATGAAGAAACAAACTCATCTACATCTTGGATGGCCTGAGGGTGTACACATTTTCAGCAAAATTTCATTTTTGGGTGAACTATTCCTCCAAAACTGCTCATTGTCTTTTAGCTTCACGACACAGACTTGGAGATCAACCAGACATGAACAGAGAAGAACGTAAAACTGACACTCGGACCAAAATCACACACACACAAAAAACTTTGACTTAGAGTCCATATGTGACCCTGGACCACAAAAGCAGTCTTAAGTCGCTGGGGTATATTTGTAGCAATAGCCAAAAATACATTGTATGGGTCAAAATTATAAATTTTTCTTTTATGCCAAAAATCATTAGGATATTAAGTAAAGATCATGTTCCATGAAGATATTTTGTAAATTTCCTACCGTAAATATATAAAAATAAAATTTTTGATTAGTAATATGCATTGCTAAGAACTTCATTTGGACAACTTTAAAGGCGATTTTCTCAATATTTAGATTTTTTTGCACCCTCAGATTCCAGATTTTCAAATAGTTGTCTCTCGACCAAATATTGTCCGATCCTAACAAACCATACATCAATGGAAAGATTATTTATTCAGCTTTCAGATGATGTATAAATCTAAATTTATACATCATATAAATTGGTAGTCGTAGCCTAATGGTTAGGGAGTCGGGCTTGTAACCTGAAGGTTGCTGGTTCGATTCTCGCGCCGGCAGGAATTGAAGGTGGGGATTGTGAATGAACAGCACCTTCAATACCATGACTAAGGTGCCCTCGAGCAAGGCACCGAACCCCTAATTGCTCCCCGGGCGCTGGAGCAATGGCTGCCCATTGCTGCGCGTGTGTGCGTGTTTTTGTGAAAAGTCAGGACATAGATTTGTATAATGACAAAGGTATGACAGGTATTACAAGGTGAAGGTGACTTTTCAGGACATTGACCCATGTCCCCACTTTTCAAAACGCTTATAAATCACTCAGAATGAGGTTTTTTTGAGGAAAGTTGAAATGCACAGTCTCCTGTAAGGGGTAGGTTTAGGTGTAGAGTTGGTGTAGGGCAATAGCACATACAGTAAGTACAGTATAAAAACCATTACGCCTATGGGATGTCCCCACTTTTCACAAAATCGAACGTGTGTGTGTGTGTGTGTGTGTATTTGTTCACTACTCACTGCTGTGTGTGTGCACTTGGATGGGTTAAATGCAGAGCACCAATTTCGAGTATGGGTCACCATACTTGACAATATGTCACAACTTAACTTAATTTCGAAAAACTGGTTTTGTGCTCCAGGGTCACATATTAGATTGAATAAGTCTGTAGGTCTACGAGGAGAAATATTTTCCAAGTGAGTGGAATTTAGAGAAAATATAGCCTACTTATTTATTTTTTGATTATGTTTTCGATTTAAATATTTTGTCTACCAATAAAAGTACCCTGCAGCATTAGAAGTTTTTAGAGGAGACTTGGGACTCGAAAATTAACGCACTGGACTGATCATAAGTTTACTGGATATTAAACTTTTACAAATACCAGCCTACAAACTATGCCTCATCAAAAATAACCTACACTATCAAACGTCAACAGAAACAAAACATGAATCCCCCGTTTTTGAAGCTTAATTAAATAACGCCTGATCTTTCCATCCTTCAATCATGAATCACCTCCAGATCAAATGAAATCCTGCAAATGTTTTCTGCCTCCAAAGCCGCACAGCTTTAAAGGAACCCGGAGGATCCCCACAAGGTGCGTTTCTCCAGAATCAAAGTGCGATCCTGTTTGATTTAAACAGCTTAAGTACACCTGGCTTTCTGCTTCAAGAGCCCAAAGGATGACTTTAATCTGTATTCCCAACAGCCTCGGCGTAAACCTGTCTGCACGGCCCAAAGAATCTCTCATCGAGACTATTCATTTACCGCTCAGCACACTCAGCAGTTGTGCGGATGCGGCGTGAAAGAGAAGCGCCTCCCTGTGGAGCTTTAGTGTACTGCGGCCACAACAGCGTCTATGGAAATAAAGTGTGTGTTGATGAATGTCGTTACTCAGTTACTCATAGTTGTTCAGTCTGAAGGGATCTTAAGTGTTGCTAAAATATTCTGAGTTGTTGCTTCCTGGCTGGTTGCTAGGGCATTGATAAGTTGTTGTTGCTAAGGTAGGCTATTCTGGATTCCAGCTAAGAAAAATGTTCTAAGAACGTTTGCTACTGTTCCTATTAGGTTATGAAAACATTCATGAATTGTCAGGAATGTCTCATTTTAAAAACATTTTTTCATGGTCATGCAAACGTTGGGGAAACAATAAGGGAATGTTACTTTTGAATGTTCTCTGGATGTTCTGAGAAATTATGTTTAAAACACGGGATCAATGTCCAACTAAAACATTCCTTAATGTATAAGCAAACCCTGCTAAAAAAACAAACAAACAATAGAAGCCCAATAGAAACCATCACAGAAATTCTAGTGGTTTCCATTAGCTTTTTCCTTTTTGTAGTGTGTTTTGGGCATTTTTCCAATAGGATTTAACATCCCACCAATAGAATCCATCACATACAGACACCATTATAGTTTCCATTAAAACCAATACAATTCCCATTATAACCATTAAATCCATTACATTTTCTATTGTGTTTTGGGCAGGCTTCTATTGTTTTTTTCTTCTTCTTCTTCTTTTTTTTTTTTTTTTTTTTGCAAACGCTCCGAGATTATTAAAGACCAGACAAGCTTGTTAATGCTACTCTGGCTCCCAGCTTACAACAATATTTTCTAGGAAGGTTTTGTAACGTTCCCAATAAATTATGAAAATGTTCTATGTTTCCTCAAAATGTCAAATTTTAAACGTGCAAACATTAGAGAAAACATTAAGGGAATGTTCCATTTTGATAATTGTGCAAATATTATGAGAATGTTACTTTAGAATGTTCTCTGAATGTTCTGAAGCAAGTAGTAAGCAGTTACATTTAAAAAAACGTTAGACAAATGTCTAACCAAATATGTTTGTGCCAATAATTTGAGAGCCAGACAACTGTGATTAAATGTTAGGTACTCTGGCTCCTAGCTAACAAAATATGTTCTAGGACCTTTCACTAATGTCCCAAATAAGGTATGAAAAGGTTTTCAAATGTTCAAAATGGTCAGTGTTAAAAATGTTTTGAAAACATTTTTTTTTTCTTGGTTATGTGAATGTTGCAAAAAAGGGAACATTCCATGTTATCATAGTGCAAACATGGGAACATACTTTTGAATGTTCTGAAATGAATAGAAAGCAATTACCTTGAAATAAATGTCAACTTAACATTCAACTAAAATGTTTCAGAAAAAACCTTCTATGAATGATGTATAAGTGAAGGTTTTGAGAACATTAATAAAGACCAGATAGCTTTGAACACCATTCTATTCATTTTATTTCTGAATGTTATATTACATTACATTATTTCTGAATGTTCTCTGAATATTAAAAAAAAAAAAATTTGTTTTGTTTATGTGAACGTTAGAAAAACATTAAGGGAATGTTCCGTTTTATCATTGTGCAAACATTGTGGGAACATTACTTTTGAATATTCTGAAACTAGTGGTAAGCAGTTATGTTTAAATAATGTTAGATGAATGTCCAACCAAAACATTTCAGAAAAACACAATATTAACATTAACATTAGTCATTTAGCAGACGCTTTTATCCAAAGCGAGTTACAAATGAGGACATTAGAAGCAATCAAAACCAACAAAAGAGCAACAGTATGCAAGTGCTATTACAAGTCTTGGTTAGCCTAACGCAGTACACATAAAAAGTTTTTTTTTTTTTTTTTTTTTAAGAAAACGAGTTGATAGAATATAGAAAAAAGAAACCTAGTGTTTTTTTTTAATGAAACAAGTAGATAGAATATAAAAAGAAAGCTAGTGTTAGTTTTACAAGAAAAGCTAGCAGTCAGAGAATAAATATGCAATTGATGGAGGGTCAAATGTGTATATTTTTAAATAAAAAGAAGACAGATAGATAAAATAAAATTAGAATAGAGAATGCTAGAGTTAGACAGTCAAATAAAGATGGAAGAGATGAGTTTTTAGCCATTTCTTGAATGAATTTAGGTAAAGGGTTTCAGAGCCAGTGCTGGTTTTGTAGGCAAACATTAATGCCTTGAATTTAATGCGAGCAGCTATTGGTAGCCAGTGCAGATTGATGAACAGAGGCGTGACGTGCATTCTTTTCGGCTCATTAAAGATTAATCTTGCAGCGGCATTTTAGATTAATTGTTGAGGTTTGATAGAATTGGCTGGAAGACCTGCCAAGAGAGCATTGCAATAGTCCAGCCTGGACAGAACAAGAGCCTGAACAAGAAGTTGTGTTGAATGTTCCAAGAGAAAGGGCCTGATCTTCTTAACATTGTATAATGCAAATCTGCAGGACCGGGCAGTTTTAGCAATGTGGTCTGAGAAAGTCAGCTTATCATCAATCACAACGTTTGAAGGAGTTATGATTGATGAGCCTAACTGGAAGGTGAAATTGTGATGAAGTGATGGGTTTGTTGAAACTACAACTACAAGCAGTTCTGTCTATTATTAACAGTGTAATAATGATGTTTTGAGAACTTTATTAAAGATGAGACAACTTTAAATAACCCTTCTATTGATGATACTGGAAGAATGTTTGTTCACAAGAACATCAGCCAAAGTTGTGTTTTTCTCCTGTTTCCTACAGCTGGAATTGTCCAGCACTGTTCATCTGTACGATGTTTGATCGTCCGCTATGGGAACACCTTGGGTTTGCTTAAGATGCAGTGCTGCCAGCTTCATTATTGAATGACCCTCCCTAAACACTCAGCCCGATATGAAATGAAGAAGTGCCATAAATCGCATGGTGAAGTTTCAGCGAGGAGCAGGTCTCAGTGGTGAAGCTCTGAAGAATGAGCTCAGCCTGTCATTATACTGTAGCTGCTCTGTTTCCAGGGGAAATAAGCTGAGAGAGTGGACAGTAATGACAGCACGCTTGTCAGGACTGGACCTTAGGTGTGTGTGTGTGTCATATGGATGCGTTTTTGCACAAAACCTCATCATTAATCACTGCAGTTATTGCATTTTGCAGTATGCTTTAAAGGGATACTTCATCCACAAAAGAAGATACTTTGAAGAATGTTAGTAACCAAACACTTGCTGGCGCTGCACCGACTTCCATGGTATGGAAAAAATAATATGGAAGTCAATGGCTACCGGCAACTATTTGGTTACCAACATTCTTCATAATATCTTCCTTTGTGTTCAACAGAAGAAAGAAACTCACAGGTTTGGATCAACATGAGGGTGAGCTATCCCTTTTACTCTGATACTATGAGTTTCTAAAATCTTTTGTTACTGTTTTTCTACATTACACTTAAGAAAACTGGAGGGAAAATGCATTTTTAGGCTTTGTTTTAACTGAATTAACTGAATGTCTTATTTCTTTCTTTTGATATTGGGGATAAATCCGACCTGGATGTTTTTGACAGGTTTCATGAGATTGGCCCGTTGAGAGTGATTTTCTCCTGGACTAGCATGTGCATCTGTCCTTGAAGCTGTCGAGCAGCAGGACATGGATTTGTTGTTGAGGTTTTGCTGCTTGCGCTTGAGCCTGACAACTTCAGATAAGGTGTTCTGTTTACACTCACAAACACACATATTCACCAAACAAGACAAGTGCAAACACACCACAGAGCTGGAATATAATGATTTTTTAATGATTGCTTGTGACTTTTTACCTGCTTGTGCAAATCATTAAGCTCAATTGTGCTGAACAGAGAAGTTTAAGTATTTTTCACATTTGCATTCTCCATGTAAAAACATTCTGAAAATGAGTTGCAATATGAATTGCAATTTGAAGACTGTATGCTTAATGCACTTCATTCTTTTGATTTTATTTATTTTTTGAAGATGCAATAAACTTAAATTTTTTTGATGCATTGCAGGTGATGTAATCAAATCAAAAACAATGCTAAAATATGAAATTATTAACTCATAGTCATTGATTATAAGTTTAAAAGCAATATATTTTTATAAAGCACTTTTAAAAACCACAGGCTGTACCAAAGTGCTGTGCAGTTTCAAAATTAAAATAATAAAAGAAGAAATAAGAAAACAAATATTATATTAGAAAAGGAGATAAAAGATTAAAAATATGTATTTAAAATAAACATAAAATGTTAAAAATGTATAAATGTTTTTTTTAAATAAAATAAAATTACAATGCAATAGTAAGATACAACAATTGATGAAAAATAAATAGCATATTAGAAAAGATAAAAAGAATGAAATAAATATAAAATTGTTTTTAAATAAAATAAAAATATAACACAGTAAAATACAATAATAGAATAAAAACAAATCAATATCATATTAGAAAATGGGAAAATAATAATAAAATATGTAGAAATATATAATAAAATATAAAAATAATTATAAAAACCTGTTTTTAAGTAAAATTAAATAAAAATAGAAAGATACAAGAATGGAAGAAAAAGAAAAATATCATATCAGAAAAGGATATCAATAGAATAAAATATATAAAATTATACTTAACGAATAAAAAAAATCAAATCAAATTAAAATAGAATACAGTAAGATACAATAATTGAAGAAAAAGAAAACAAATATCATATTAGAAAAGATATTAAAAAGTATATTTAAATTATACTTAAAGTATATATATATATATATATATATATTAAAAATGTTTTAATAAAATAAAAGTAGAATACAGTAAGATACAATAATTGAAGAAAAACAATATTAGGAAAGGAGATTAAAAATTATTTAAAGTATAAAAATAAAAAACAATGTTTTTTCAATGAAATAAAAATATACAATAATAGAACAAATATATATTAGTAGAGAATGAAATAAAAAGAATAAAGTATATGGAAATGTATTTAAAATATGCAAAGAAAAAATAAAAAACATATAATGTCAGCTTTGTATGTAGAAACTCCAGGACTTCACCTGAATGTAGATGCTTGACTGAACATCTCAGTATGATGCTCCTCCTCTAACTGATGCTGGACTGAAACTAACAAAACTCTGCAGCTCTCAGGATCCAGAGGAACTAAAACTAATGCAGGGCCAGGATGATCATATAATAATCATATACTAATAGCACCTAATATGATCACCCATACAGACTGTTCAAATGAGGACTAAACAGACAGATGGCTGTGCGAAAGACAAAAGCTCTCACTGATAATACAGTAGACTTCCTCTCGCTCTGAGAACATCATCTGTCCGCTCTGATGGACGTCCAGCAGTCATACATTTGTAATACATAATCATTATTCGGCTATAATTACCAACTATCAGCCAGTTAATGGCAATCAAAATCAGCGCTGCATAACGGTATTTATATGAAAAGGACTTTAATGCGCTCGTGGATGTGACACTTTATCAGTCCGCTTCTCCTCTCTTCTCTCTGGCAGAGAGCCGGTAATAATAGACTGAATACATTACGGACACATTAGGCCTGGCTAATCTCTGCAGAAGTTGCTGAGAGTAAGTCATCAGAGTGTGAGCTCGCGGAGATCTCCGCACGCTCCACATGAGAACAGCGTGATGCCCTGAGATTCAGAGAGCGACAATAAGTCTTGCAAAAGAGAGCGTCATAAATATGATTCTGAGTCAAATGAGAATCTCATCCAGAACATGTCATATTTCACCCCATTACATACTGCCCTTCAAAAGTTAGAAGTTTTTTTAAGAAGTCTTTTATGCTCATCGAGGTTGCATTTATTTGATCAAAAATACAGAAAAACGATAATATTGTGAAACATTATTACAATTTAAAATAATGATTTTCTATTGTAATATAAAATATAATTTATTTCTGAGAGTCAAAGCTGAATGCTCAGCATCATTACTCCAGTCTTCAGTGTCACATGATCCTTCATAAATCATTCTAATATGCTGATTTATTATCAGTGTTGAAAACAATTGTGCTGCTTAATATTTTTTTGGGACATGTGAAACTTTTTCAGGATTCTTTGATGAATAAAAGTTAGAACGAACAGCATTTATTTCAGGGTTTTTATTCATATTCACATTGTATTTGAATTACAACAAAATATCTAAATACTTTGCTGTAATAATTCACTTCCATATGCAAGCAAATGGTTTAATTAAAATTAGCATCAAATAAATACATTATTCAGTACCGTTATGTATGCAATTTAAATAATTAATAAATATTAATATTAATATTTATCATAATATTAAAAGAGATCACCATTTTTCAAACGGAAATCTTATATATATTATTAAAGACAATTTTTGCATTATTTTCATGACAATTAAACACATTAATCATTATGGCTATAGTAAATGAATGTTTTTTTTTCATGTTTGTTTTGTATCTGAATTACGACAAACTACGTTAATGGCTATAATAATGCACCACTATGCAATTAAAATCAGCATCAATTAAATTCAATACATTGAATAGTACTTTTATGCACTTTTTATTCATATGTACTTTACTTTTAAAATAAAACATAATTTTCATATTGCCATAATGTGAATTAGGATTTTTTTTTTGTGTGTAGCATTTTTATTTTTTGCTTTTCATTCTTGACTCAAAATCATGTCATTTTATGTATTTTTATAGTGCAGTGAGATTGTTTACAGTGAGATGACATTATCACAAAAAGTTTAGTATATTTATTACCTTGAAATGATGTACTATATGCAGTTTTTAAAATCCCTCCTAACATTTTTGGTTCTCTTTGCAGGGTTCAGGCCATAATTAGGAGTCAGATGGATCCAAACCCTCGGGAAACTTGCACCCTGGATCATGTGGAGAAAAACTGCTAAGCTGGTCTGTTCTTCACTGGCCTAAATCTGACAAATCTCCCTTCCATATCCCGCTGCTGTCATTCAGGGCACAAAGCACATCTGTACGATGGGATTGGTTACACTGTAGTGTCGCTGACAGCTGCTAGCAAACCAGCAAACCAATGAGAAGACAAGTGTTATGAAAGCTGACAGATGAGAGTCCCAATGAATCAAGTACATGATGGAAGACGTAATACTGCGCATACAGGACAGAAAATCACACAGCTCTAGCATAAAAGATTCATGGTGTTTTAGGATGTTTACCATCATAATACCATGTTTTTGTGTGTGTGTGTGTACATACCATAGTATTCTTTGAATCGCCCTGGGGTACCATGCGAATATGAATATGGTAATCTTTCACTACTATGGTACTGTATAAATCAGTGGTTTGCGACCTAGATGTCACATCGGATGGGGTACTTTGGGCCTTAGCTTGGAAAATATAATTTTTTAAAGACCCCTTGTGGTGAAAATCAAGTTTTTAATGTTGTCTGAGGTTTTTAATATGCTTAAAGACAAACATGCAAATTCATCAGTGATGTTCAGTATTTTTGTCTTGCTTTCCAGTGCAAATGATTAGTACAAGATTATTAAATCAAGATACAATTACAAGGAGAAAAGTGACATAAAATAAGAAGTCTTGTTTTACAAGAAATTGATAAAAATGAAGTGAATTTATGATTTAAACTTGAACAAATATCTACCAGTGGGCTCATTTTGTTCAGTTTCTCAGAAGACAAGACTTCATATGTTCATTTTGCATCTCAAGTAAATGTATCTTCATTTAAAGAGGTTTATATAGCTGTTTTGTTTAACAAAACAAAAAATAGCAGAGGAAGATATTCAACATTTAATGCCATGACTTTATGCCATGATTTTCTGCTCTGATTTTCAGCTTTTTAGGTCTTAAATTATTATTTTTTAAAACCTGTGGAAATATTTCTTTTTGATTATCAAACATGAGTTTTAAGGGATAAAACGAGTGACTTCAGGGGGACTTTAAATGTTTCACATTATGCAATTTCCAAATTAATTTAATAATAATAGTAATAATAAATGGACAGTTGGCATGCAATTCTGTTTCATCAGTATCCTGTCATGCAACATGCTGTAATCCATTTAAAAACATGTTTTTTTCCCAATATTATAAATATTATATGTGGCATTTTTATGAGCTCCTATTAATTTAGAGAATATATGGAAGATTTGTACTTCTAAAACTGCATGTGTTGCACCGCAGGACCATTAAAATGAGACGAGCGAATACAAAGGTGACGGTGAGAAATGGAATTGTGCCGAGATATGACAGGACCGAACAGAAATACACTTTTTCTTAAACATTTATGTAAATGCATGTAAATATATTTAAATCTTGATGATGAATAAATAAAAACTTTCTTGGACATGTTGTATTTCAACTAAACAAATGAATAAACATTTTTGTGATTTCATTTTTTTCTTTTTTAGACCCAGATGTGCCAGTCAGGACGAGTAAACAGTGAAAAATAGCGATGGTAGAGAAATCTTGCGCAGTCAGTCCTCGAGGAACCTACACTTATTGCTTTTAAGATGTTCTAGCATTATAAAATTGCAAAGAAACATACGTCTGGAAAATGAAATGTGTCTTTTTTAACAGGGTCAAGTGGGTTTCTTCTGAATGTAGTATTTAAAGCTTTTATAAATTGTGTGTTGCGATGAAGAATCAAAACTCCTGGGAGTAAAAAGCAATTACATCAAGACTGAATAAGACATCAAATGCTGCTCTCATATGAAAAGACGGCGCTAAATGCCGCCCGCAAGACTCGTTTATGACTTCACAATTGTGCAATATTCTTTATCATTGAAGCTTAACTCACTTTCCTCACTCAAAATCACCAGATAGTACAAAACACACGGCATGTTCCAGAGTTATTAGAGTAATAACTTGAGTTAAAAGGGCCACTTGTATCCCACAATCCCACGCAGCTGGAAATGAATGTCTCTGGTCTCTGTATCTCTGGTCTTCACGGATGGGCTTGTGATGTTTCAGTTGATTGAGTTCAGCCGGCGGCGGTGTAGTCTGCCTGTCCGTTTGCATGATTGACAGCGTCACCGGCACCTGACGGCCCTGTCGGGGCCCGCGCCACGTTTCCCCTCGCCACGCTTCTCGCACAACCTTTTACCAAACTTGTAAACAACTCACTGCTGCGGGACACGCTTTTGTCAGGTTGTTTTAAATCACGTCTCTGCCCTGAAGTTGAGAACACTGCAGTGAAAGTATGAGTCTGTTAGTGACGGTTAGCTGGGCGAAGGTTACTGGTTCATCAGCATCTGACCAAACGCTGTTAGCGTGCTAACGTGGAGTAATTAGTCGGTTTGACGTCATTCTGCGATGCAGTGGCCTTTTCCAGTTTGAGAATTCTGTCAGGCAAACAGGTAAATTAATATATTAAAATAGTTAGAATATATATATATATATATATATATGCATGACTTATATATAGTGTATTTATAAGTCAAACATATATGACTAATATATAATTTAATAAATAATAAAGTTATCCTTGTATAAAAATTGCATTGTGCCATCTCAAATTGAATTGAATATTTAAATATAATAAAATAACAGAATTGAGTAACATAAATAAATAAATTATATATATATATATATATATATATATATATATATATATATATATATATATATATATATGCAGTCTGAAATATATATATATATGCAGTCTGAAATATATATATATATATATTATATGCAGTCTGAAATATATATATATGCAGTCTGAAATATATATATATATTATATGCAGTCTGAAATATATATATATATATTATATGCAGTCTGAAATATATATATATATTATATGCAGTCTGAAATATATATATATGCATGACTTATATATAGTGTATTTATAAGTCAAACATATATGACTAATATATAATTTAATAAATAATAAAGTTATCCTTGTATAAAAATTGCATTGTGCCATCTCAAATTGAATTGAATATTTAAATATAATAAAATAACAGAATTGAGTAACATAAATAAATAAATTATATATATATATGCAGTCTGAAATATATATATATATGCATGACTTATATATAGTGTATTTATAAGTCAAACATATATGACTAATATATAATTTAATAAATAATAAAGTTATCCTTGTATAAAAATTGCATTGTGCCATCTCAAATTGAATTGAATATTTAAATATAATAAAATAAAAAGTAAAAAATATATATTTTTTATTTTCAGTATTCTATAAACAACAGCTCCATAAGTCCTTTTTCAAGTACTGTACAATGTAAATGCTTCAGATAAAGAAATAAATCATTTTTAAATGATTTGAAATCTGTGTTTTCCAGTAAAAATACGTAACCTTTGTTAACACAAAATACATTTATCTGGCAAGCTAATCGTACATTTTTATTTTTATATTAAGAATTGTTTTCGGTAAATGTTTCACTTGCTATAGGCAAAAACCTCTAAAGTGTGTGGCACCTCAAGGTACTTTGAAGAATACCATGGTAAATATGCTGTTACTATGGTATTTTCTTTCTTATTGCTGACCTGTTGTTATCATTTTACCCCATGACCAGTGAATTGCAACTGTTTGCTTGTTTAGTTTGAGGATAAATCCACATCAGTGGTGGAAAGTGTCAGTTCTGTGTCTCCAGGAAGTCCAGACAGGCATGTACAGCATCTCAAAACCAGTGCATGTCACAAAATATACAAGTTTTGACAGTTATCGTGTATTTTTGTGAAAAGCTTCAGTTTTTTGTATGAAAGACAGCAGTTTTCAGTCGGTCCCTGAAGTGGTATCCATCTCAGGCGGACAACACTTTGCCTGAAGCTTGAGGAAGAATAAACATCCTCTCGCAGTCCGTGTTTAACATGCTACCCAGAATTCCTCTCGGTTCTGCCTGTGATGGTGGTAAATGATTCAGGGTGATTGGCAGCTGTCAGGCGTGTCTGATGGCTGTTTGCCAGAGGCTCGCTCTCCGTGGAGGGCTTGTCGGTTGTCTGTGAATTGTAGCACATCTTCATGAAGTCTGGAACGACTAGATGACCAGTCACTCTACAGCTATGTTACCGGCCAGCGCAAAAATAACAGCAAAACAGATGCCTGGAGAACTTTCCAAACTTTCTGAATAATTGCTTGCCTTTAATAGGCCCAAAGAGAGTGTTTCATGCAGATTGCATTATACTTTAATAATGCATCCGCCTCTAACAGCAGACAAATTGGGCTTTCGCTGGCTGTAAACACAGATTCTGTTGTTTCACGGAGGATAAGAATTAGCATCAGTGTGCTTTCATTTAACGGGCCGGTTATGCTGTCCCTGCGTATCAGGAACGAAATCATTCCCAAGGATCCTAAAGTTTTAATTTTTAATTCCCTGGCATATGAATAAAACAGGCCGGCTGACTAGTTGTGATTAGTTTTGGCATTTCTGCATACATTTGCTGTTTTCCAGCTCAGTCTGATTGAATTACCCGCAGTTTGACTGCAGAAGCACTGCGTGAATCACGCTGAGAGAAAAAGAGAGCGCTAAGAATTGCACAATGACAAAAGAGAGTTTTATTGAAATTAGATTTGCATTTCCTGAAGGAAATAACCATACTGAGGTTTTAGATTAGCTGAAGTTTTGGTTTTGTGTAAATGAGCGCCGCTGTGCCAGTGTCATAAATCTCAGCATGCGTCTCGTTTTCTGACAGCGGCACACCAGAATCAACAGAGTAACGTTCACAGGGTCCCTATGTTATTGTTCACTGCTATATACACACTGAGCAGGGAATATCAGATATGTGTATGTATTTAGTGTATATGATGGAAAAAAATAATAATTCACTAATTTAACATCTAAATACAGTATGTACCATCATGGTCAAAAATATTGGCACCCTTAACTTAATATTTGGTAGCACCCCCTTTGGGGAAAAAAACAAAAAAAACACACACACACACACACACACACACACACAGAAATCGCTCGCTTCCTGTAACCATGAAAGAGTTTCTTACATCTCTCTACTGGAATTTTGGACCACTCTTCTTTTGCAAACTGCTCCAGGTCATTCAGATTAGAAGGATGCCTTCTCCCAGCTGCTGTTTTGAGATCTCTCCACAGGTGTTCTATGGGATTCAGATCTGGACTCGTTGCTGGCCAACTCTCCAGCGCTTTGTTTGTAACCATTTCTGGTGCTTTTTGAAGCGTGTTTTGGTTCATTGTTTTGCTGGAAGACCCATGACCTCTGGTGGAGACGTAGCTTTCTGACACTGGCCACTACGTTGTGCCCCAAAATACTTTAGTAATCATCAAATTTCATGATACTGTTCACACAGTCAAAGCATCCAGTGCCAGAAGCAGCAAAGCAACCCCAAAACATCTTTGAACCTCCACCATGTTTGACTGTAGGGACTGTGTTCTTTTCTTTGAAGGCCTCATTTCTTTTTCTGTAAACAGTGCCATGATGTCCTTTACTGAAAAGCTCTACTTTTGTCTCATCTGTCCACAGTACGTTCTCCCAGAAGGATTGTGGTTTTGTCACATAAGTTAGGCAAACTCCAGTCTTGCTTTTTTCTGCCTTTGTGTCAGCAGTGGTGTCCTCCTGGGTCTCCTACCATAGCGGCCCTTTTCATTCAGATGGTGACGGATAGTGCGAGCTGACACTGTTGTACCCTGTGTCTGCAGATCAGCTTGAATTTGTTTGGAAGTTAATCGGGGTTCTTTATCCAACATTCGAACACTCCTTCGTTGTAATTTTTCATTAATTTTGCTCTTCCATCCACGTCCAGGGAGGTTAGCTACAGTGCCATGGGCAGTAAAGCTCTTGATGATATTGTGCACAGTGGACACAGGAACATTAAGATCTCTGGAGATGGACTTGTAGCCTTGAGATTGTCCATGTTTTTCCACAATTTTTTCTCTCAAATCCACAGACAACTCTTTACACTTCTTTCTTTTCTCCATGCTCAGTGTGACACACAACACAAAGTTTGAGTCAACTCTTCTCCATTTTAACTGGTTGCAAGTGTGATTACTATATTGCCCACACCTGTTACTTGCCACAGGTGTGTCTAAATACAAATTACAGGAGCATCACATGCTTGAAAAGCAATTATTTCTTACAATTTTGACAAGGTGCCAATAATTTTGTCCAGTCCACTTTTGAGTTCTGTGTGAAATATTATCAAGTTTGAAAATTATTATGAGTATATAAATTTACAAATATTATCTAATTTACAATATTATGAATATTTAAAAATAATAAATATAAATGTATATTTAGCAATAAATAACAGTTTAGTAGTATACACACACTCTCACACACATATTTACATATATTTTTATATAAAAATAAAAAGTTCATATAATGTATAATGTATCATATAATGTGTGAGTGAGTGTGTGTGTGTATGTGTATACTTTATATTTATATTTTATTTTATTTATATTTATTTAGATACTTATATGTCAGTCCTCTGTGGTGTGTGTCTTGTGTTCCCGCCTCTTGTGTCCTTATTTGGTCATGTTCCTGTCCTTGTTCAGTGTGATTATTAGTTAAGTCTTGTCCAGCTGTGTTTGTCTAATTATGCCTAATTATCATGTGTATTTAGTTCCTGCCTGTTTAGTTAGGTTTGGTCTGGTCTACTCGTTACTCCCTGGTATTCCTGTGTGTCCCAGCCTTGCCTTGTCTGTTTTGGTTGTTCATTAAAGACTGTTATTTTGAGTTATCCTTGTTCCTCCCTGCTGTGTGCACCGTGACCACAAAAATATATGTATATATACACACACACAATTTATATATAAATAAAGTGTACACTGTGTATATATATATATATATATATATATATATATATATGCAGAGAGAGAGAGTCAATACTTTGTATACTTTATATTTTATTTATATTCCCCTGTCCATTTCCTGTGAACTTTTACTGTACAATAGTAAAGGTTTGTATTGTATAGTCACTGAGCAGTGAAAAGGCACTATAAATGGTAAAGTATAAGCAAAGAAGACAAGACCAATCACAATTCAGTATGCAAATCAGGAAAGACAACCAGTTGTAATTCAGTATGCAAATATCACGAGGAAGATGCCAACGTTGCAGCTGGTTACATTTTGAATGCTGAAGATTTTAACAGTGTGAGTCACTGAGAGATTTACAAACTTTAACACTTAAGACTGAATTTTTGAGATCACCTGGAGTCTGTATGTTATGCAATTCAGACTGAATTAACTGCACCAGTTTAATAGTTCGGTTTAGAACCAACCTTAACCAGAATGGTTGAGGAATATCAATACAGAGCAGCCTTGCAAACACTTTGAGGCGTTTTTGTCCACATTCTAGTGTGCACGACTCTCATGTTAAATTGTGCCGACGAAGGAGTCGAGACAGTGTCTCTCAGATCTTAATGAATCAATCAGTCTAGTTGCAGGTTTGGGTCAGGCAGGCGATTCCCATGATGACAGATGACTGTGACACTCCACTACCTTTCCTTCTGCCTCTCTCGCTCACTATTTCTTTTTTTGCTAAAGTGAAGGAGTCAAAGCAAGTATTTCCACTCGGATGATAATGAGGGAGAACAGGTGCTTGAGCTGAATAATGGAGCTGAGAATGAGCTCTGAATATTAAGTCTAAAGTTTCACCTTGACAGTCTCTCAGCACAATGCAATGTAATTACTGCTGGCTTTCTCAGGATATTTCTGGTCAAACACTTGGCAAAAAAGATGAGGCATTACATATCAGATCAAAGCAGAAGCTGCCCTCACACGATCAATAGATTTATTTGCCAAAGTATTTTCCCCCAGATGTCCGCTTATAATGTCAAGTCATAAATTATTTCTATATGATCTTTTACCATTCTCTCCCTTACACTTGACTGAAACTGGCTGGTTTTGCCACTGTATCTTGTATCATGGGTGTTTTTTTCACTTGTTATATATTAAAAAAATAAATAAAATTTAAAAAAAACTACCAATCATCACCTCATGTATTTTTGTTGTTGTTAACATCCACATTTTTACTCAAATCTTTTTTGCAATTTAAATGTCTGTCAAATAAATTAATAAATAAATAAGTACTTGTCAAAAGTTTGGAAACATTATAATTTTTAAATGTTTTTCATTTTTAAATGTCTCTTCTGCTCTTCAAGGCTGCATTTATTTGATCAAAATACAGTAAAAACATGAATATTGTGAAACATTATTACAATTTGCTTTTTATTAAAATAGCTGGTTTCTACAGTAATATTTTTAAAATGTAATTATTCCTGTAATCAAAGCTGAATTTTCAACATCATTACGCCAGTCTTCAGTGTCACATGATCCTTCAGAAATTGCTGAAGAAATGTACTGAAAATTCACAGATCCTTAGTGAGCAAAAGAGCCTTCATTAAAACTCCAAACTCCATAAAAATTCCAAACTTTTGACAAGTACTTTAAATAAATAATAAAAAATAAACAATATTTTATTGAATACTATTTTTAAATAAAATGATATTTAATAATAATATTTTATTTAATAAATAATATTTTATACAAGCCTGATTCAAATCAGGTTTTAATCTGATTTCAAACCGCATCCAGTATGAATGTGGTTTGAAATCAGATTAAAACCCGATTTCTTGGAATAAATCTTAGTCTGAACAGACAGATCAAATTTTAAGTTGTATTGTCTGTAACACAAAGGCGTAGAATGTAGAGACGCTATGACGCATATTCCAACCAATATGCAGCGACTAAATTGTCCCTATCAGTAAATTTGTCTGCTGTTAAGTCCCCACCAATGTCACAATCAAACCTATACCCTTGTTATAACATCGATTACTTCTTAGTCTACAATGAAAAATGCACTTTGAAACAATTTATGGCTAGTAAATTTCACAAATAATTACAAATAAGTAGCATTGAATTAAACATTAAAGTAGAAAGACTGAAAAAGTATTTTCTTCAATAATCTTTGTTTTATTTACATTTTACAGTGTTTCCTTCAAAAAGCAAATTATGTGATATTTACTATAGTAAAAAAGTATATGCATGAATGCATTAAATGCCAAGTGCATTTTTACACTGTACACTATAAAATGATTATAATTTTAACAGTAAAAGATTGTAAAAATGCTACAGTAAAAAACGATATATCACCTTACATAATAAGGCAAAAAACTGTAATAAACTGAACAGGACATTTCATGTAATTTTACAGTGAAATACTTCTTGGAGGTAAAAATGAACAAGGAATCTTACAATTTACAAGGAAAAAACTGAACCCCTTGTGTGACACTTCACCTTTGATGGTTTTTCATATTTATTATTATTTTTTTTCCTTTTCGTTTAGGTACATTATTTAATGCTACATCTCATGTTGTTAAATGCTGCATGTATTTTGTGTTTATGTGTTTGACACTGTGTGCAGCTTCTATTTTCCTCAACTTAAAGAAAAATAACTTAGATTCATCATGTGACTTCCTCTGTAGTTGTCAGTAACGGTACAAAACAAATGTTACAACTTCAGCAGGTTGGTAGGCCTATGTAAACATTATATCATTACACTTTTATATGATTTTTAATGTAAGCTCAAGTTTGTTGCAAAAAAGTGTTGCAACCATACATCACAGTATAAAGTTCTTACAGTAAGGTCCTAGCAAACACAGCTGCCTGATTTAGTAACATGTTGCATATACTGTATATCTTGACTTTACTGACCATGCACTGAAAAGCATCAGAGCTGCGGCGTCGTTGAGAAGATTTGTTCAGTGTGAGGTGTGGGTCTGTCGGTGGTTGTTGTAGTCTGCCGTATGCTAATGACTGCGCACCTGTGTGTGTGTGTGTGTGTGTGTGAATGATGGGCTGCTGGCAGCGTCTCTCAGGTTTGTTTCCTGTCTGATCAATGAGCCGCCTCCAGCCAGCTGACCTCCTCCAGGCGGAGCGCCTGCGTAAAAAGCAGAAGAGTTATTGATCACGCTCCAAGACTGTAAACACATGCTGGCAGCTCTGCATGCCTATTAGATTCCTCTTGTTGTGCTCTGTGTTGAGGGATTTTTCAATTCTGCTTTTAATCAACAGAAAGATGAAGGCTATCAAATGCACAACAATGCAAGGGGAAAAGGAACAGTGAAAATTCCAGAAAATTTTGGTTAATTTGTCATACGTGGCTACCTGGAATATAACCTAGAAATTATGTGCATTATTTTTATGGCAATTTTATGTTTTTTATTTATTTTTTTTTGGGGGGGGGGGGGTGCTTTGGTGATTTTTGCAGCCTGACCATTGTCTGCTTTCATTTTATGGACAGGAGCATTATGAATATTATAAATATTTGATTTTAACACACACAAAAAAAGTCTGGATGAGTAAATGATGAGAATGATCAGTTTTTTGTTTGTTTGTACAAACATTAATGTTGCGGTGATCAGTTGATTAAAACGTTTAATCTGATCTGGATTTAAAAATCCCATGTTTTGCAATCCAGGAGCTGGTAATGCATTTTACTTCTGCACCAGTTTTTCAAAGCAAAATTGGATTGCATCACCTTGATCCAGATACAAAATTTTCAGGATTACCAAATCTGATACAAACTTTATTTCACCAAGCTTTATTATATTTTGCTCCTGAATGCACGCTTCTGCTGGGATCTGGATAAACCTGATTTATTGGATTAAGGAATCCCAATCCTACAAAGACGGTTTGAACAATATAACATATACTGAAGGCTGAGGATTATCAATATCCAGATCAAATCCAATATTGGATTACATGATCTAATCCAATCTCATAATCTTTTTTTTTTTCTTCTTCTTTTGAACAAACCATTTTCAAGATTTGATCCAATCTGGTTGCTGAAATTTGATCAAATTTCTTGTGATCAACTTGGTGGGCCTTGGTGAAAATAACATCGAATTCATGAGTGACTTCATGAGTTGTAACTAGGCTGTAATAAGGGACACCCATTCACCCCCCCCCCCCCCAAAAAAAATGTAAAAACCAAGGACACAAATAATTACCAATAAACCATGAGAAAACATGCTCAAGTATGTAAACTTGCAACAGAACACATTAATATTGCTATTTTAAATTGGATTATTTATAATTATTAATTATTATTATTGGTCTTTTTTGACAGTTCTGCAGCTGTTCCCTGGATGGGATGCATTTTTATTATTTATTTATTTAATTTTTATTTGCTTAAATTAGGACTACATTATTACGTAATTATTTGTCCCATTTTTTATCTACATAATGTAGCATTTTTTAAACTTTTTTAAAATGCCAAATTGTTGTAGTATGTATATTTATATTTATTATGTATATATGTATATATTTGTGATTAATATAAATGGTAAATTAATAAATAGGGTCTAACATTAATTCTAACCTATTAATTCATCTGTCTAATCATGTTTAAAAATATAATAATTATGTCTACCAAGCTCTGATAATGTATGGAATATTATATTAACACACTATCCAAATTTTAATAAAACAATAGGCCTATACGATGTGTCTGTCACTTCAATGCTATGATTCACCCAAAAATTTAAATTCTGTCATAATTTACCCAGGTCTTTATAAACCTGCAAAAAGTTGTTTCTTCTGTTGAACACAAAAGAAGATACTTTGAAGAATGTGGGTAACTAAACAGCTGCTGGTCCTCAGTAACTTCCATAGTACAGAAAAAATACTATCATTGGGTACCAGAAACTGTTAGGTTACCCACATTCTTCAAAGTATATTCTTTTATGTTCAACCGAAGAAAGAAATGATTACAGGTTTGGAACAACTTGAGTGTGTGTAAACAATAAAAAAAAAAAAAATCATTTTAGGGTGAACTGTCCCTTTAAGTCAGACAGTCCACCGTGAGCAAATGCTTCTCTGCAAATTGTGCGTTCATCATTAGATACAGGACAGACCATTGATAACTTTCCCATCCCATTCCCTACATATGGAGAGTCTTGTGTTTAAAGGGCGAATGTGATGTTTTAGGCTAAACCGCGCATGTTTAGCGCACGCAGCGCTTGTGTGAAAGGGCTTTAAACAGCGCGCGTTCTGGAGACTCCGTCGCTATGGAAACAAAGTCGCCAAAATGCAATCACGCGCAAATGAGCTTCTCTAATAATACTTCTTATGAGATTGATTTCACTATAATTGCTAATTGCTATTAGTATTATAAACAGTGCAAAATACTTATTTATTTGTTAAAAAGTGTTGGCCTTTGTAAAATACGGGAAAATATTATATATTATGTAAAATATTTTAAGGGACGGGTGGCAACCCTAGTTGTAACTCAATAAATAATGCCAGATCAGTTGTTATTTTTGCAGAGTGTTTATTAAGTAATGTTACATGGATCGAACCAACAATCCCCTCTGGGCCAGGACCACATTGACTCTTGCACTACACAAACTGTTGCACATCACCTCAAACTACAATTCCCATCATTCATTGCACTGACGACACACACAGCTGACTGCACTGATCACACGCCTTACTTAAGCCATGGACTTCCTCGCAGTCACTGCTGAGTATTGATCTGCCTATAGCTCTCTTCTAGTGTTACATGCCTTACCATGCCATTCTGTGTTTCTGTTTATCTCCAGTATTGTTCTGCTTTTATCAGTCACCGAGTGATAGCTGCTTTACTGAGTCTAGTCTCCATTTCATGTTAGTCTTGTCTTCTCGTGTTGCCTTGTTTTCCTGTTCCCTGACTCCTGCCTGTGTATATTGGATTAACCCTTCGTCTTTCTGTTTGGACTCTGTTCGCCCCTGCCTGGATTATTGCTCACGTTTTGGTTTACCTCTCTTGTCTAGCCCTCTATATACAGTGGGGCAAAAAAGTATTTAGTCAGCCACCAATTGTGCAAGTTCTCCCACTTAAAAAGATGAGAGAGGCCTGTAATTTTCATCACAGGTATACCTCAACTAGGAGAGACAAAATGAGGAAAAAAAAAATCCAGAAAATCACATTGTAGGATTTTTAAAGAATTAATTGGTAAATTCCTCGGTAAAATAAGTATTTGGTCACCTACAAACAAGCAAGATTTCTGGCTCTCACAGACCTGTAACTTCTTCTTTAAGATGCTCCTCTGTCCTCCGCTCGTTACCTGTATTAATGGCATCTGTTTGAACTCGTTATCAGTATAAAAGACACCTGTCCACAACCTCAAACAGTCCAACTCCAAACTCCACCATGGCCAAGACCAAAGAGCTGTCAAAGGACACCAGAAACAAAATTGTAGACCTGCACCAGGCTGGGAAGACTGAATCTGCAATAGGTAAGCAGCTTGGTGCCCCACTGTACCTGTTTGCCAGTTGTTTGCACTTGACCCTGCCTGTATTTCGACCACGTTTATTAATAAAAGCATTGCACTTGGATCCTCTCGTCTCATCGGCTTTGTTACAGTTACTAAAAGTATTCTGGATTTTGGCTGTTGATCAAACCTTGAAAATGGGTTGTTCAAAAAAAAAGAAAAAAGGACTTTGAAATCAAATTAGATCACATACACCAATGGTTTTGATCTGGAATGGATCAAACCCTCAGTATCATAATATGAAAAATTATGTGTAAATGTATTTGGACCAGGTTAATAATATGTTGTGCTGAAAAACAGTGAATGGATGGAATGGATTAAACATGAGATTAAACTTCCTGAACAACTGGGTTCAGGTTACCAATAGAAATGATCAACATAAACTCTTATTACACTATATGTACTGTAGATGGCAGACAGAACAACATCTTTAAAGATTCAAGTTTCATTATGTTTTTTAAAAGAGATCCACATTGTGTGTGGAACGTGATAATTAGTCATTTAGCTGTCAATAAGCAATTCCATCTGTTGCCTCATTGCAGCTCAGCATATGCGTATCTGATCAGTAGCGCTCTTAATAAAGAAGTAATTTTTATGATAATAATAATAATGTGTTAATAAATATAATTACTTTCTGTTTCTCTCTGTGAGTGAATACGCTCATGCCGCCTTGTTGAGCAGATTAATTTCTCCTCCTGGGTTGCTGAATTTCACTTTGAGCTCGTCGACTTTATTGGTTTAAAGTTTATTGGTTTTAATGAGCTTGGCGCAGTGGCACAATATGACTATAATCTGATTATATCTCAAAGCTCTAAATCGCATCATCTCGCTGTAATCTCTAATCCCAATTCACTACAGTACTTCCTCCCACACAGCGCATCAAACGCAAGCACAGAGGAATTAAAAGTGTGAGAGACCTACTTGTCATGGAAATGTCTTCCTGGAGCTCAGCTGGTGAAGAACAGAGAACATACATACTGATTCACTTTAAAAAAGACAGATCTAGTGACCAGAAACTCACAGAGAGAGATGAAGGGCAAACTCTTCTGACTGGGACCAGTGAATGCTCCTATAATGCAGAGTGTTAATACAAAAATTGAGTTTAAAGAATGCTGCAGGAACGTTGCACTTATCTTGATGTAAACATTCCATTATCGTTTACAAAACTGGACCTTTTTGCATTTTTAGAACATTTCAAATCACTGTTCCAACAACCAAAATTGAATGTTTGGAAAACATTCTTAGAACATAAATCTGTGAGCTGGTTATGTGGCTGCCTAGTAACGACCCTAGCAACAGCATAACAACACGCTGAAATCCACTCAGAACATCTTGTTCCCACAACATCCTGACCTACACTGTAAAAGTAATCATAATTTTAATGGAAAAAGACTGTTAATTGGTTACGGTTCCCTTGCTATATGTGACCCAGGACCACAAAACCAGTTATAAGTGTAAATTTTTCGAAATTGAGATTTCTACATCATCTGAAAGATGAATAAATAATCTTTCCATTGATGTATGGTTTGTTAAGATCAGACAATATTTGGCCGAGATACAACTATTTGAAAATCTGGAATCTGAGGGTGCAAAAAAATCAAAATATTGAGAAAATCGCCTTTAAAGTTGTCCAAATGAAGTTCTTAGCTATGTTTATTACTGATCAAAAATTAAGTTTTGATATATTTACAGTAGAAAATTCACTAAATATCTTCAGGGAAAAAATGATCTTTACTTAATATCCTAATGATTTTTGGCATAAAAGAAAAATGGATAATTTTGACCCATACAATGTATGTTTGGATTTTGCTACAAATATACCCCAGCGACTTCAGACTGTGTCCAGGGTCACATATATGGTGAAAAACTCTAATAAATCTAATGAGACATTTCATGTAATTTTACAGTTTTGGAAGTTATGTTAAAGTTTATAGAAAAAAAGACATAAATTAACATTCCCAGAATCCCCTGATTGTCATTTCACATTTGATGGGTTTTTTATTAAAAAACTTTTTAACAACTGACATCTACATTTGTTGGTATACAGTATCATCCTGTATTATAATGAATGTTTTGCTGTGTGGAACAGTATTATAATCTCACTAATATACTACTATAATTTTTGTTTATATTTTACATAATTTTTTTTTTTTTTATTTGTGTATTTCCTGTGTTTGAGTTATTTTGTTAGGTGTTTGTCATATTTAGGTGTCATTTATTGATTGATTGATTTATATGTATATAATGATTTTTCTTTAGTTAGTTTCAGTTATTTTAGTATTTCAACTTAAACTAACCACAAATGAGAAATGTTGCTTTGGTAACTAGTTTACGTTTTTATATTTTATTCTATCACAGATAACGTTTATTTAGTTTTTTTGTTAGTAAAATGTGTTACTTCCATACTGTAACTTTACCTTGCAGTTCTGTCGACGTCAGGTTTCTTCGGAAAATGTGCTCTCTTTGCATTTTTGCCCAAGGTTTTGAATTCAGTCCAGATCCGCTTTGTACCTGGAGAGGAGCCTCTTCAAATTCTGTGGCGCCCGATCAGTCCTTCCTATCTCTGCTCCTCACATGGTCGTGCTGCTCCCCTCCGGCTCACGGAAAGAAAACCTTCCTGCAGCTTTCTTCATTTTCAACATTAGCAGTCAGAAAAGATGACCTGCTCAGAGGATTTGCTTCATATTTCGCCTCGGGACTCTAGTGTGTCATTTATCGCTCCTGATGGCCTCTCCTGGCACAAGAGCACTGCTTTTTAATGTTGACACTGGGCTGTTTAGTTACTCTCTATAGGGCCCATCATTGGACTGTCATCTTTCTGGAAATGTTGTGATTTGTTCAGAGAAGTCTGAAACACTTTTGCCATCTGTGCTGTTTAGTTTGCGTGTCTCAAGTCAAAATTCTGCTGGAAGACGAGATGAGTTGCTTCCATTACAGTCTTCATCATTCTTTCATTATGTTTACGCAAATGCTGACCTTGTCGAGCTCAACAGTTCGAAAAATACTTCAAAAACAACATCAACGCCTATTGTTCGTGGTACAAAGCACAAACACATTAACTGCAAATAATGTGGTTTATCAAGTGCATATGGTGTAGCGCTACTCATTGTTACTTAAAAAAAAGAACAAAGGCAATTATAAGGTATTATAACTATATAAGCATCCACACAAACAGACAATAATGTTATGTTTATTATAAGCCACGTCGATTGCCACTTTAAAAACTCGTGCTTCGAAGTGGAGCAGATTCTGATTGGCTGTCGAAGGCCTATTGTTTATTAGCTGGGAAAAAAAATCAATAACGTTGTTCTGTATCGTTGTTGTTAAAGCTGTGGTGTAGACTTCCTTATATGCTCGTAGAATAAGAATGGTCAGGTTCAAGACTGTTTTTAGATAACATTTATTAAAACGTATCATCCGATAACTAGCGTCCATATCGTCCTTTAAAGATAACTATAATGATAACAATATTAAAAAAAGATAGTATTTTTACAACAATAGGCCATTAGCGTCCATACCACGCATGATAGCATTTTGTTTATTAAGCACACGCTGCCGTTATCTCACACTCTTCGAAGTAGGGTGGATTCTGATTGTTCCTCGTTATAATTTTATGAACTTCTCTACTCATACAATTAGATGCTTATGCTGGTCTACAGTTGTTTTTGGTGGTTTCATTCCTGATCCCTGCTAAAAAAAACAATAGAAGCCCAATAGAAACCATCACAGAAATCCTAATGGTTTCCATTAAAATACCATTATAAACCATTAGCTTTCTCCAGTAAAACCATTTCAAAATTCCTTTTTGTAGTGTGTTTTGGGCATTTTTCAAATAGGATTTAACATCCCACCAATAGAACCCATCACATACCAGTAGACACCATTATAGTTTCCATTAAAACCAATACAATTCCCATTAAAACCATTACATTTTCTATTGTGTTTTGGGCAGGGTTCTATTGTTTTTTTTCAGCAGGGATACTTTGGGCTTGATTTGGGTTCAAGAGTTCAGAGTGTACGATTCCATAGAAAGAGATGTTTCAGACGTGCTGGGCTTCTGGCTTGTTCTGGAGCTGAGAGCTGAACATCAGGTTCTTCTGTTCGATAACACATCAAACATCATTCCAGGCGTCTGAAGCCATTCAGCAGAGTGTTAGATGTCACAGTCTCTGAAGTCCTCCAGGTGTTCCAGGACATGCCGCTCCACACCTCAAAGACGGAACGAAGAGAACTGCTCCTCAACTCCTTATGGTACTTGTTCCAAAGTTACAAGTGGAACTTTCAATAAAACTCATCAATCAATCAATGAAATCCGAGGATATTGTACAATCAAGACAAGAGTGTGCATGTCCAAAAACAACAACAACAATGGAACAATACATTAATACAGCATTTCCAAATACTTTTTAATATCAGTTTTGAATTGTTCAAACATTTTTTTCAAATCATTTGACTTTTTGAATATAATACTGATCAAATATAATAAATACATACATTTTATCACCACCATCCAATGAAAAATATCTTAACATATCAGTTTTTATTAACAAAATTAACAGTGTTCATCTCTTTTTGTAAATATTTTTTCAGTTCTGTCCAAAAAATGTATACCTTAGGACATTCTCAAAATAAAAATAAAAATTTAATTTTAAAACATTAATATACTAAAATAATAATTATAAGACACTACATAAAAGCCAGACTTATTATTGTTATTTTATTATTTAAGTTTTAAAATATCAATATTTTCTGGTCATATATATTTTAAGTTATTATTATTATATAGGTTATTATAAAGAACAATATACCCATTTAATTATAATATAATAATATAATTTTTGTGAAATGTATAATATACAATTTCAGATTTTACTTAAAAAAACAATGTATCCTACTATGTATCATATAATATTGATTGAAAGTGTTTATCATTATATAAAGCAAACTTTTTCAAAAACAGTTTCAGTTTATTTATAAAGCACAATTAAAACAACACTGTTTACCAAAGTATGGTACAATCATAAAAAATATGGTCTAAAAGGGAGAAAAAAAAGTTATTAAAAACAGACATAGCCTGTCATTCGCCTCGCTGTCGTGAGGGGCGATATTGAGTTCAAGTGACACAACAGAGCTCGTAAGAATCAGTAGAGGAAGAGCCTGTTTCCCACAGTTCTGTGCGCCCGCAGCCATTTCGATTTCCTTACCTGCAGTTTAACGTGCTGCAGCTCAAACTCAACGTTTATTTCTCTGATTTCTTTTTAATTTCACGTATTTTCGACTCCAGACGAAGATTTTACTGCGCGGGCGCCTGTGAAGACTTTAAATCGCCAACATGCCGCGGATTATGATCAAAGGAGGCGTGTGGCGCAACACTGAGGTTTGTTTAGAAAACACACACAATATTTCAGGATTAAAACTCCATTAATCGCCAGTATTTTATTCATCAAGGCATTTAAGCTTCATATGATGGTTATTTATTGGAAATTTACAAATATCTGCAGTACTGTGTTTTTATATACTTCTTACTAACGTTACGTTGTGATGTGGACAGCACACAGTTCGGGCTGAATATTTATACGTTTTTATGAATTACTTTTTTTATTGAGGGAATAAAATATCAAATACATGCATGCCACACAATTTAGGTTGTTTTAAGCAAGAGTATTAATTAGACCGTGCATACGTCTAGATTGATGAAATTCGATATTTATGATATTTTAATAATTATGTTTTTCAAATATTCATTTCATTATTAAATTGCGTGTGTATTAACTCGTAAAGCATATATTTTATTTTTATTCGTTATATATTTGTATTAAGTAGTATATGTATATTTTATTTATTAGTAATTAGTTATTTATTAGTTTACACCTTTTCTGGAAATTACATGCATGTAAATATATTCTGTTTGTAAGTGACATTTACCTTGCTTCTCACTGACACTCTTGTCTTCTTGATAAACAAGTACACTAACTTTTGAAAGAACATTGTTAGGCTCATGTTTGTTTATTGTGGTGGAAATTAGTTGAATACTGAAATAATTTCATCCTTATTTGAGTTTTGCATTTAAATGCTTTTCAAAACTGAAGTTAGATTAGTAAAATGATTTGGCATTTGAGTCGTATTGTTGCATCTCTGATGTCTTATTTAAGACCTATTTAATTATTCATGTCTTTAATGTGATTTATTAACAGGATGAGATTCTCAAAGCAGCTGTAATGAAATATGGCAAAAATCAGTGGTCTCGAATCGCATCCCTGCTGCATCGCAAATCAGCCAAACAGTGTAAAGCCAGATGGTGAGTTTATATCACTCAAGTTATCTCAAAACCTAGTGATCGGCCTATCTGGACAGCATTTTTCAGCATTATAGACCCAAATATGCAATCTTGATCATATATTCCAGGTCTGATGTGTTTGTCACTTGTGATTTGTTTCTCACAGGTATGAATGGCTGGACCCCAGCATCAAGAAAACAGAATGGTCACGTGAGGAAGAGGAGAAACTTCTTCACTTGGCCAAACTGATGCCCACTCAGTGGAGGACAATCGCCCCCATCATCGGACGAACAGCTGCTCAGTGTCTGGAGCATTACGAGTATCTGCTGTATGTACAGTTTGGTGCACAATACAAACAACGTGTAATTACTTTCAACTGTTTCTGTTTCCGCCACTGAATCAAAAATAAAGTAATTGCTACTTTAGAACTCACAATTCAGACTTATTTCTCACGGTTGTGAGCTATAAAGTCAAAATTGCGAGAGACGAACTTACTATTGTAAGTTGACATTTTTCCTCAGAATTGGACTTTATAACTCCCAAATGTGAGTTTATATCTAAAAATTGAGAGAAGTCACAATTGCGTTTATATAAACTCAAATTTCAGTTTTTTTTCTCTCACAATTGTGACTTTATTTCTCCCAATTCTAACTTTGCTTCTTGCAATTGCAAGTTTTTGGCAATTATGCAATTCTGAGAAAAAAGTCAACTCTGAATTGCGAGGAGGAAAAAGCAGAATTCTTTCACAATTCAGAATTGCAAATTGTGATGGATAAACTCAGAATTGTGAAATAAAAAAGTTGCAAAAAAAATGTCCTTTTTTTATTCATTTAATCCTAATCCTAGTGGCGGTAGCAAGTTTACATACTTTTGAACAATAAAGTGAAAAAACTATAAATCAATGTTAATTTTTCACAATCCAGTCTAATTCTAAATGTGTTGATCATATAATTCAAGTTCCATGGAGTCATGTTGTCTTTTTGGTTTTACATGCACCTTTTTGTAGGTGAAGAATTTTATTAATTTGTTCTTTATGATCAAAGAGATAAAGCCGCCCAGAGAGAGAATGAAGATGATGTGGGCGATGACCCTCGCAAGCTTAAACCAGGAGAGATCGACCCAAACCCTGAGACCAAACCAGCCAGACCTGACCCTGTGGACATGGATGAAGGTGAGTGTCTGATGAAAACCGTTTTAGCACTGCGATCGAAAAGACAATGCATGACATCCATAAACTTGCATGTGCAGATGAGCTGGAGATGCTGTCTGAAGCCAGAGCTCGACTGGCCAACACGCAAGGCAAGAAGGCAAAGCGGAAAGCCAGAGAGAAACAGCTGGAGGAAGCACGGTAAGATCTGGTGTCATAAGAACACCTTTAGGTCTCTGAATACATTTTTGTAAGACTATACTACAATACTGTTCAAAAGTTTGGGGTCAGTAAATTGTTTTCTTTCTTTTTTGTTTTTGAAAGTAATGTTTTTATCCAGCATGGATGTGGGCAATTGATAAAAAGTGAGGGTAAAGGCTTATTTTGGTAGAAAAGGTTTCTACTTTGAACACATTCGGTTCTTTTTAACATTTTATTCATTAAAGTATCTTGAAAAAGGTATCGCAGGTTCCAAAAAATATTAAGCAGCAAAGCTAATAAATCAATAATAAAGCAGCATATTGATAATAAATCAGAATGATTTCTGAAGGATCATGTGACACTGAAGACTGGAGTAGTGGCTGATGGAAAATTCAGCTTTGCAGCACAGGAATAAACTGTATTTTAAAGTGTATTAACTAGTGCTGTCAATCAATTAAAAAATGTAATCGCGTTAATCACAGTCATGGATTAATCATGATTAATCGCAAATTTAAAATACTAGGATTTACCTGTAAATGTGTTGAAAAAGAAATGCATGACAAACTAGTTTAAGGAAACACACTTCCGCCAGGTATGAGACATAATCCTTATTATTCTTTTATCACTATTCTTTAGTTTTTATTCAGCCATTATCAGCCTTTAAACTGGCTTCAATCGCTTCAATCCCAGTATACATTTACCCAACTATTATCAAAAGTATTTCTAAATAAATACATCAAAACATTTCTTGCGACCTTACGTGAAGTATTATGACAAAGTGCATTATAAAGAAGAATTGGACCTGTTCTGCAGGTGCTTTAGAGCTAACATTAGCATCATGCTACATAAGACAGTTTATGAGATTAATAGTGCACTTTTACTCAAAACTCACTTTATACCACCATCGAGTGTTTGTAATAACTTCCTTTTGCGATCACATGTGGAATTTGGTCGTTTACTGTTGTTAAAATATGCTATTTATAGCCTTTTATGTCGCTGCACAAATTAGCATTTCAGATGTACACATTGAACTCCAGAAAATCACATACAGACCATATCTATCGTAATCATGTTTATTATTTTATATAATCTATAGTGGCTGTTGTCATGTTTATTTCTGCTGTGTAAAAGCCTGAACATGTGCTCTGCTGAAACTCACGTTGTTTGTGATGTTAACTGCCTCTCCTTTCTTAAGTTGTCAGGGATACATTCCAAGTATAATACACATTAGGAAAAGGATCTATTTTAATTTTTATTTGTCTATATACACTTTGGGCGGCTGCGGTACATTAAAAAAAGTAGCCCAAAAAAAACACAACCCACGGCTCTGTAATTTTTTCCCACGACTGTATTTTCAAAATAAACTACTTGTGCCGTTACCCTGGCAACACTGGTTCGCTGTCCCCTCATCACACAATGATAGATGACCTTTCGTACTACGATGACGGGAAGAAGTTGGGGTCAAACCTTATCAAACGATTAATCTGCGTTTAAAAAAATATTAACGCGTTACATTTTTTTGATTAATCGCATGCGTTAACGCATTAACGTTGACACCCCTAATATTAACATAGAACAGTTATTTTAAATGTAATTGCAATATTACTGTGTTTTTTTTCTCTGTATTTTTGATCAAATAAATGCATCCTTGGAAAGCAAAAGAGACTTTTTAAAAAAAGTTACAAATTTATACTGATCTCAAGCTTTTGAATAGCCGTAAGCATGTATTCATATTTATATATTTAGCAGCTTGCCATTGACAGTGCCATAACGAGCATTTTACTAGTTCTCACAGTGTTGATCACATTGAGTTGTTTATCAGAGGTGTTGATCATGAAGCCGTCCTCACCGTGTTCTCTCCTCTGTTTTCTGCAGTCGTCTGGCAGCGCTTCAGAAGCGCAGGGAGCTGCGAGCTGCAGGCATCGACATCCAGAAGAAGCGCAAGAAGAAGAGAGGTGTCGACTATAATGCTGAGATCCCGTTTGAAAAGAAACCCGCACAGGGCTTCTACGATACGTCCATGGAGCAGTACGATCCTTTGCAACCGGACTTCAAACGACTGCGCCAGCAGCATCTCGATGGAGAACTCAGGAGGTGAGTGGGGTCGTGTCAAACCTCCTCCTGTAGAGCTGCGGTTAGTTCAGTGTCCTGGATGGGTGTGTTTTTGATCACCCCTGTGCTTTTTTTGTATATAGTGAGACAGAGGATCGTGACCGAAAGAAGGACAGACAGAAGATCAAGAAGAAGAAGGAGTCTGATCTGCCCTCGGCCATCCTGCAGACCAGTGGAGTGTCAGAGTTCACAAAGAAGAGAAGCAAACTGGTGCTTCCGGCACCACAGGTCAGAGTTCTCACAAACTGTACTGCCTTGACTTTGGTAAAAATCACTGGGACTTATGCCTTAAACAAAAACACCTTTGCAACCATAGAACATCCTATGAACTGCATCGGAGCCAGTGCTGTTATTGTTAACTAAACTATTAAAAAGCTTTTTCATTAATTGAAATAAAATATAAATGTTAGATGAAAAACTTTAGAAATTAAATGAAAATTATTGCAAAAAAGTATTAAAATGACTAAAAGTGAAATAAAAATGAATTCAATCTAAATAGAAATAAAAAAACGAATAAAAATGGCAAAAGCATATAAAATTAAATAATCCTTAAAATAAAATTAAAACTGAAAATATAAAATTAAAAGCTAATTCAAAATATTAATAAATACTATAATACTAAAATAACACTGATCGCAACGTGTTAACCAAATAAAGTAAATAGAAATATAATTTTTTTAAAAAAATTAAAAGCACAAAATTAGTAACATTTTTTAAAATTAAAAGCAAACCTGAAAATATGAAACTAAAAGCTAAATATAGATGAATACTATAATGGTATAGTACTAAATTACTAGTACTAAATTAACACTGATTGCAGCATGTTAACCATATAAATCTAAATAGAAATATAAAAACAAAAACTAATAGAAGCGACAAAAGTACATATAATTACTAAAACTTTAGAATTTAAAATGAAAACTGAAAATATAAAAGTAAAAGCTAATTCAAAATAATAATATACTAGTATATAAATACTAAAGTAACAATTATATCAAAGTAAATTAAATCTCTCTCTATATATAAACAAAAACTAATACAAATGACAAGCACACAAAATTACTAAAATGTTAACTGAAATGAAAATGAAAACAAAACTTTAACCAAAACCACTCAAATGTGTTTTATGATAGTTATAATAATAGTTTTCTAGAAGTTTAATATAGAAGTTGTGCTTAGTTAAACTGCATTTTACTGATTTTTCGTTTCAGATCTCTGATGCCGAGCTGGAGGAGGTTGTCAAACTGGGTCAGGCCAGCGAAATCGCCCGTCAGACCGCCGAGGAGTCTGGAATCACAAACTCAGCCTCTAGCGCTCTTCTGTCCGAATACAACTTGACCAATAACTCCATGGCCCTGCGCACACCCAGAACTCCAGCAGCACAGGACAAGATCCTGCAGGTTTGGTCCAGTTTCTTACTTCCCTAACTGGCTGTTTTTTATCCTGAGTCTCACTGCTCGGTTCTTTCACCCTCACAGGAAGCCCAGAACCTGATGGCACTTACCAACGTGGACACTCCTCTTAAAGGAGGGCTGAACACCCCCCTGCATGAGAGTGACTTCTCTGGTGTCACACCACAGAGACAGGTGGTCCAGACGCCCAACACGGTGCTGTCTACACCCTTCAGGTACCCATCATGCATGAAAATGTGCATTTCACATGAAAAATGTAGCTTAGAATGTTCACTCTCATAGTCATTGAGTACTGTAAAATGTCTTCAAAAATAAGTGATTTTGTCAAAGTTCAGGGGTGTTGTAGAAACCTCTGTAATGCATTGCCTTGAGCAGCTTATTGCTTTAATAAAATACTACCAATAGCAGCATAAAGCAGCAGTGTTCAGTTAATATTATTATTAAATAATAGGTATTAATATAAATTAATAGACCAATTTCCCACCCAGTTATACTGAAATATAACTGAAACAATATATAAATATTACAGTAATGTTTTTTTTTTTTTAATTGGGATTTTGCCTCGGCAGTTAACCACAACAAACTCAAATGACTAATGACTAAAAAAAAATGTCAATAGAAATATAAAAAAATCTCAAAAACTAATAAAAAGGACAAAAAATTACTAAAACGTTTACATAAAATGAAAACTTAAAATATACAATTAAAAGCTAATTGGAAATTCAAAATATTGTTCAGCCAGAAGTAATGTTAAATAAATATATATATATATATATATATATTTTAATACTAATGAAAAAGCCAATTTTGTTATGATTGGCACATTAGTATAGAATTCAAACTTCATTACAGCTTTTGGGTCAGTAAGATTTTATTTATTGTAAGAAAGTAATCGTTTTAGTCAGCAAGAACTCATTAAATTGATCAAGAGTGATTGCAAAGACATTTATAATGTTACTAAGGATTTCTATTTCAAATAAATGCTGCTCTTTTGAACTTTTCAAAGAATCCTGAAAAAAATGTATGTTTCAGTAAAAATATAAAGCACCTGTTTTCAACTCTGCTAAACTAAACTCAAGTGTTAATGCAAATCAGAATATATTGGAATGATTTCTGATTAGAATGATCTTTGCATCACAAGAATAAATTACATTTTAAACTATATTGAATACATTTAAAGAAAACACTTATTTTAAATTGAAATAAAATGTCACGCTATTAGTTTTTAATGTATTTTTGATCAAATAAGTGTAGCTTTGGAGAGCATAAGAGACTTATTTAAAAACATTACCAACCCTGACCCCACACTTTTGAACTTTTGAATATTAATATCTCATAATATTGAAGTTTGTGCTAAATTTCAGGTTAATGAGCTGTGTGAATAATGACTTTATGCATATGGTTTCCCAGAACCCCCAGTCACGGAGCCGAGGGCATGACCCCTCACAGTGGAATGACTCCTAAACCCTCAGTGGGTGTGACCCCGGGCAGGACCCCGCTGCGGGACAAGCTCAACATCAACACAGAGGAGGGTGGTGTGGACTACAGCGACCCATCATTTGCCAAACACTTGGTGTGTAACGCCCATAATAATGAGCCCGACTTTGTCTGAGATTTAAACCATTTTGTCCTTCAGTGCATTTAATGCAGTTTTGATGCATTTATTTGAGTGTTTTCTGTCTGTTCCAGCAAAGGGAGTCCCGTGAGCAGCTCCGGCTGGGCTTGATGTCTCTTCCGGTGCCCAAAAATGACTTTGAGATCGTTCTTCCCGAAAATGCTGAGAAAGAGCTGGAAGAAGCCGAGGTGGACGAGAGTTTCATGGAGGATGCGGCTGAGATAGAGCTGTGTAAACAGGTCTGTTAACCGGCAAACACCTTGGCCCGTCCGCTTCTAATGCAGCTTTCTGAGATCTGTAAATACACGGATTACGCTCAGGATCCAGAGGGTGCTGTGTTTAGTGTTGTGCTGATATTTATCTTGTGTGATATTTCCACAGGCCGCCAGAGAGGCCGAGAGGGAGAAGGAGCTGCGTCAGAGACACACAGCAGTTCAGAGAGATTTACCAAGACCTTCAGAGGTGAGGAAATACACACACATCCTGTCCATACTTGCTTATCTATCGCAATTACTGGGCCCCAAAACTATGCTATTTTGGTGGTATTAATATACTGTTATAGTATTTATCAACTTTTTTATTTGTTTTTATTATTTTAGTTTTTTTCTTGTAGCAAATAGTTTTTATTTATTTATTTTTTCCTTTTTTTTTTTTTTAATGTTTCGTTTTAGTGTTTATTACTTTTTCTGTTTTAGTAATGCACTTTAGTAACTTAAAGGAAAATGAGAAATTTTGCTTTTGCTATGTAAGAAACCACCCAGATTGGCCCAGAGACGGGATCCAATTGACCTATCAGTAAGCCCCTCCCCTCGAACGCAGACTAGCCAATGGCAGTCGAGTATCAGTTGCAGGGGGAGCGGAACTCGGACATCTTTAGGTTTCAGCGCCATAGAGAAACATTGGAAGATCCGAAGCGCGCATCGGTTTTATGGGGTTTATGCTTCAAAAATGGAAAAACGATGTGTCTGGGGTACTGGTAACACTGATTCCAGGTATCCTGAGAGGAAGGGCGATATAATTTATTTTATTACATTTCCTGAATCCAAACAAAACAGAGAAAAATGTCCCTAAGTATTCACCCCAATACAAATGAAGACAAAAACTGGTTGTCATACACTCATTAAGTTACAGTTTTCATCTGCTCAAGCAGAACGTTAATGTTATCTTGTGCTTTAGCAAGGTATCTTGCTAAAACTAGCTAACATTAAAGTTAGTGGGTCCATGCTAATATACAAACCTAAATAGCTGACTGTTCTCGCGTCTTGTACAGTGTAGGTCAAAAACACACAAACGAAGGTCTACATTTCAGTGCCTCTCCATATTAAACTGGTTAAATGTACATTAATTTAATCGTTCCCTGCCATACATGAACAGTGTTGATTCTGCATGTTGTCATCCGCGATCGTGATGACCGACCGTAATATGAGACTTCTCCCGCTTACATTGTGATCTATAAACCCTCGCTTCGAGTTACCCACCGTATATTTTTTTTTAAAATTTGTTATAAATCCCTCCATGGAATATTTAATTCCCATTTGGTGGCCTTCTGTGTCCAAAATTGTGCAAAAACATTGTGGGACAAGGTTTTCACATTGCAGCTGTCATTGTAAGACAGTGAGCAACTCCTTTTGTTTGTCCGAGGGAGCAACAGTAACTAAAGGGGGCAGGGCTTACCGATAGGTCAGTTGGTGGGCGAAGGTATAATGCAAGTTCAACTAATTAATCACTCAGGATTTAGTTTCAATTTTAGTCTAGCTCCGTGTTTAATCTGACTCCATTTTTAAGTGAAGGCGGGTGGATTCCTCACAGCTACTAAATGAAAAAGTGTTTTTGTGCAGTATTAATTTTAGTTTGTTTTATTTCAATTAAGAAATCTTTTAAAGTAGTTTAACTCTTCCACATGTATTTAAAAAAATAAAATAAATATCCCCTAAATATTCCATTTAGTAGTAGTATTTTTTTTTTTTTTTATCATTTAGTCTCCAAGATAACATTTCTCATTTTCTTTCATGTTTTTTTTTGTGTAGAATTTATTTCAGTTTTATTTAACTTTTCTTTTTTTCTTTTGTTATCAGGAACATTTGTAATATGTGGTTTTAATGTACTATTAAAATGTGTATTAATATTGAGTTTATTTTTTTCATTTTAATTTTATTTTAGTTTAAAGTTTAGTCATTTTGTTGTGTTTATCATTTTAATTGATTTGCATGTACATTTCTAATTTTTTTTAAATTAATTTATTATTTCAGGTTTAGTAGCTTAAACTTTCATTTAGTTGCCAAGGCAAAATTTCTCATTTTTCTTATTAGTTTTACTTTTTTGTGTGTTCGTAATATCTTTTTTTTTTTTTTTTTGTCAGGTTTATTTCAATTTACATTTTTTGTGTAGTTGTTGTTTTATGGTAACAACACTCCCACATACTGGCATTTGAATAATGCGAACTGATATTGCAGAGTAAAGTAATGTGGGGCAGATCTTGATTTATTTGATCAATAATATTTGATCAATATTTGACAAGACATTCTAGACTAGTTATGGTGCTCATGAGGCCCTTTTGCACCGCAGGAACCTTTTCATAGTACCCGAACTAATTGTGGAACTACCCACTTTTTGGCGTGTTCGCACTGCGGGAACTAGGAACTGTTTTAGTTCCAGGAACTCCGTTTGGAGGGACTAATTAGCTCCTACTTCAGAGTAGGGTCTAAAACAGTTCCATAGGAACTATTGTGACGTAAGTGTACGCTGATTGGCTAAACGCGTACGAAAACGCCCTCACCCGCCATGATTTAAAACGCCGTGTAAACACATACTGTGTAAACATCGCATCAACCTAATATTTCGCAAGAATGGAGAACAGCGATAGATGGATGGATGCAGAAGTGCAGGCACTTTTGAACATTTTGAACTCCTTTCCGATCTTTCAATCACTTGACGTATACATCGACATCCCATGTCCATTATTGTGAACCCCACAAGACACAACAAAAACACAGCTCCGATCACACTGTCCTCCATCCTCCTGTTGTTAACGTTGTTCTTCTTTGTTTTCGTTGTTGAACGCTGCACACAAATGATGTTGCTGTCGACCAGCTTACGTCACTGCCTAGTACCCACTGTCGGTGCAAATGCAACCCTTTAAATGGTACTGGGAAATAGTTCACGCAAAATAGTCCCAGTACTTTAGTACTGTACTTTTAGTTCTGGAACTAAAGCGGTGTGAAAGGGGCTATGGTTAAGTTATACAAGTAAAGAAATGGTACATTTTTATAGTTTAAAGGGATGTACTCTACCATGAGATGAAGTCTAAACTAATGCTGCTGTGTGTGTGTGTGTGTGTTCAGGTGAATGAGACGATACTCCGGCCTCATAATGTGGAGCCGCCGCTGACGGACCTGCAGCAGGCTGAAGAACTCATTAAGAAAGAAATTATTACCATGATCCACTTCGACTGTTTGCATCACCCCTTCAGCGATGCCCAGGCCAAGAAGGGGAAAGGAATGGGATCCAGCTCCAGCAACGGCGAGCACATCACTTTCCTGGAGAAAACCCCCTACGAAAAGGTCTCGGAGGAAGAGCTCAAAAAGGTTTGCTGCTTTTAATTGTTAGACCCCCACTTTTTTTTTTTTTTTTTTTTTTATCATGTAGGAAAATCTGACTGTGATTTATTCTCAAATGATATGATTAAATTATACATGGTAACACGCAGACGGCTGGAGAGATCATTCAAATTCTGAGTGAATCTCTGGAGGTTTTGTTATTCTGCAGGTACAGGTTCAGTGTGGCTTGGCAATTATTTGCAAGAGGGACATTTAGAAATGTCCAGGTCATAGTTTTGCATAATGAAGCCCATTTAAGAAAATGATGCCTATTTAGGACAATTAAGATGCACGGTGGCTTTATTCCAAGTAAAGCACATTTACATCACTGTCATTACTTTTCAATAGATTTTGATGATTCAAACAAATCTTCAAATTATTTCTTAAATTAATTGGATTTTAGAAAATGCTAATTTCATTTTCTGTATGGGGAAAAGTTATATTCTGCATGCAGTTGATAATGAAATGTGATATTAATTTGTATTAAAAAGCAGGTCTGCAACAACAAATCAATAATAAATAAAATTATGTAAAAAAATGCATTCAGAGAAAATCTAGATATATATTGTAATATTCCATATTTTTGAAAAATGTAAAACCCCATAGTGTATGACTTTTCAGGGCACTAAAAGAAATTAGAATGAACTGTTTATTATACTAAAGCAGTAAGATTATTATTTTGAGGAGCACTTAATCTGTTGATTTATTTCTTTGATTTAATCTTTTATTTTATATAGAGAAAAATTATCTACCTGCAATTGATAATGAAATGTATTGTTAATTTTTTTTTTATTGAAAAGCATGGCTGCAACAACTAATCAATACAGTTATGTAACAAACATTTAAATATAATTTGTATATATTTTAATACTTAATATATTAAAACAAAATGCTAAAGTGAATGACTTAAGAGCACTAAAATTAATTAGAATTAACTGTTTCTTATACAGCTAAACAATAAAATTATGTAACAAAAACATTTAAGTAAAATATAAATAAGTCCTATAATAAATACCTTTCCTATATTTAAAAAATAAATAATAAAAGAACAGTGGATGACTTTTAAGAGCATTAAAGCATCCTAAAGCAATAGGACAAGTGATTTTACCAAAACTGTTGATCAGTTAGTCTGTTGATTTATTTCTTCAATTAATCAGATTTAAAGACAAATTTATTTATTTATTTTTGTATTTTTATTGGAAAAAATGGTGTTCCACATGCAACTGAAAATGAAATCCGTTGTTAATTTGTAATGAAAAGCAGGGCTGCAACAACTAATTAATAACATTATAATGAAAATAAATCATCAATACTGCAGTGCAAAAAGGTGTCATACTCATTACTGTATCGTCAATATGAAGACAAATTTACTTTACAAATTAATTATACAGTATTGCAGTACTGAAAATTAAGGTTAAATTAGTTTAATTGTCGAAAATAATAGCACATTGCAAATGAATCTTAGACTTAATTTTCTTGATGCAATTTTATTTTGGATTTTAACCTAGATATTTCTGATATATTCAACCACAAAGTCTTTATGTGGAGCAGTTTGCTTTTATTCAGTTGATTTCAGATAAGAGCTTTTTGCTTGCTGATAGATTGAGTTTGGTTCTCTTTGATCATAAAGTGCATGACTCTTTATATTCAAACCTGATGCATCCGCTGGCTCATGCCGTGTGTGTTTGACAGGCTGGAGAGCTCCTGGCTCAGGAGATGGAGGTGGTGAAGCATGGGATGGGTCATGGAGATCTGTCTATGGAGGCGTATAACCAGGTGTGGGAGGAGTGTTACAGTCAGGTCCTGTACCTGCACGGACAGAGCCGCTATACCCGAGCCAATCTGGCCAGCAAGAAGGACAGAATCGAGTCTATGGAGAAGAAACTGGAGGTAAGTTCATCAGAAACATCATGTGTTCTGCACACTCCCTTTGCATCCAGTAGATGGCACTGTTTGGCTAATAGAAGCTAATGTTCAGGGTTCTGGTAAAACCCGGTATAAATATATTATTTTTATTTTATTTTTCATTATAGGGTTATTTATCTGGCTATTTTATAATTATTATAATTTTTTATTTTTTTATTGTTTAGTGTTTTTTTTTTTTTGGTTGGTTTTGGTGGGTGCTTCATTTCTTTTTCATTTTGTGTGTGTGTTCAGTAATGTTCAAGGTTTTGGTAAAATCACTTGAGTATCTTATTGCTTTTAGTATAACAGATGGATAATTCTTAAAAGTCATCCTGTGTGTTAACCTCATTATTAACCAGCCAAGATAAACGGTAATAAATCCGTTAATTCCGTTTTAACGAGGACTGCTGTAAACTCCTGGGCATTCATGCTTGGTTTAACACAAACTGTCGGCTCCAGTAAGACAGCCAGTGTCCTGCAGTTTTGGGACGTGCACATGTGCAGAGCTTCAGTTCATTAGGACATCCCCCATTTGACACAGGCTGCGTTTGTGTTTGTGCGTCCCATCTGGGAACGTGTGGCGGAAACTTGGAGTCCATTCACACAGCAGCACGTTCAGAGACGCAGGAGTTTGTGTTCCTGCAGGAAGTGGCTCTCATTCAGAGAATTGCCAGGATTTATGCCGGCAGAATCTGCGCAGCACATTTATCATCAGACCTCAGCTGGAGTCTCTCACACACACACACACACACACACACACTGATTTAGAGAGCGTGTGCTGCTTTTTTTTTTTTAAATTACATTTTGTATTTTTGTTTGTTTATTTTTGTGGTTACAAGTACACTATTTTGCTTATAGCCATACTTTAGCTGTTTATTTATTTATATATTTATTTTTGTGCTAAAAGCCACTTTTAAAAAAAGTATACTCGTTTTAATTTATTTTTTTATTTTTTTTTAATTAGAACCGGTAAACAAATCTGGGGGATTTTTTTGTACTTTTGCCCCCATTATTTGTAAACTTTTTTTTTTTTTAATTACAAAACTTTATATTATGAATGATATGGGTATAATTAAATATATGAGTGTGTATATATAGGGCTGGTAAGCGATACAATTTTTTAAAATCGAATTAATTACATGTGGCGATTAATTAATCGCACATCAAATTAGGCTGAGAAATTACTCCCAAAAGATAATATTTTTGTTTGATTAAACATAAAATTTATTACACATACTCTTTTGGACCAAGAGGGTGAGTAGGCCTAAATGACAACAACATTTTCATTTTTGGGTGGGTAAACTATACCTTTAATTTTTTATTATTACTATGGAAATATGATATAAAACTGCTAGTAGCTGGTGGTAAATGTCTGAATGATTAAGTCATCGAGTCATTTATTCATTCATTTGATTTGTTCAAATGGCTGATTCATTCAGGAGTGAAGTAAATGGTTCTCTTTATGTATGAGTTGAATCCATTGAATCATTAGACTTGTTCATCTAGAAGTGGATCATCACCATCAGATCGATCGGTGTGTGAAATCAAAGTACCGCAAGAGCTATAGAGAGCAGACAGCTCTGCACACTTTTGAGTCACTCTCGTAGTACTTTGATGTCATACACCGATCGATCTGTGCAGCGACGCTTCAAATCCAGCAAGCCTGATGGTTCACCCAACTCATTCAAAACGTGGATTAAGAAATGAAATGCAGCTGTGTGTTGCTCTGAGACAAACAATTCTGCTTTGTTTTTATTTTTTTGTTGCCAAAATTGAGCAAAACAGACAACATTGTCTAAAATAACACAATATTAACTTCCTATTTATTGAACTGTTGTATAAGATCAGTATCACATGTGCACTTGTTATATTGCACTTATTGCTCGTGTGATATTGATGTAAATCTTGCCCCATATCGTGAATTTTAGGGACATTCTAACTGTTCTCTATGTTCCATCATGCAGTGAGTTGTTGACCTGCATCATATTTGTCATCCATCAGCTGTATGAAATATCAGTCTGGGGTGGGGCAAGTACATTAAATGCGTTAATAATTTTAATGCATTATTTTTCACCTTAATTAATCTAATTAACTGGTTCAATCTCCAGCCCTAATATATATGTGTGTGTGTATTTAACTACAATAAGTAATGCATGTAATTTTATATATATATTTTTCTTTTTCTCCCCGATTAATAAAATTGTTTTATATCAGATATAAAATTTTATTAAAAGGAATTTTTTTTTTTTTTAATTCAGTGATTGATTTTTTTTGATGTATTCATACCTTCAATTAATCATCTGTATTTGAAGCTGATCTGCATTGGCTGGCTAATTGGCTGACAATCATGTGTTGGCTGCTGTTTTCTGGACGTCCTGCTCTCGCTGATCTCTCATTGTCTCGCCTCGTCTGGGATGTTTTACCCAGAGAAGTGCCCAGTCAGGACTTTCAGCTGGCAGCGGGACGCTTACTGGAAAACGCCAGGCGCTCGAATGAAAACAGATCCATTATAATTGCATAATGGTTTGTTAAAGGCCAAAGACGTGGCGTGTGTTTCTGAGGCCCGTGTTGACATTGGAGGTTTATTGTTTTTGTTTCCATCTCATAACTTTGTAGAATTCGCTGCTTTTTTGCATGTCACACATGATTGCAAAATTGAACGTCTGAAAATAGTTTACGTTTGCGATGGTTTCAATATTTGGTGGGTCCAGTGTCTGAAGGCAAAATTGAATCCTGGTTTTTCTCAGACCTCCCATCGCAACATGACAAGAACGAGATGAAATGAAATGTTTAAATTGAGCAGAGATTAAATGTTTGTTATTTTAATATCATTTGTTTTTGTTTTTTTAATCCTTTTTTGGCTAGGAATGTAATTTCTTTTTATATGTAGATATATTATTTTCTTCTGTTTTTTTATAATTGTATTTTTATTTTGCTCTGCATTTCACATTTTATTTTTTATTTTATAGACTTTCCTTTTTTTTTTTTTTTTTTTTTTTTGTATATTCATTAAAATTGTCTTACCTCATCCATTATTTTCTTTTTTTGTTTGGAAAAATTAAGTTTGGCATCAGTGCAAAAAAAGGTTTCATTTAAAAACAAGTTCAAAACAAAAACTAATAAGCAACAGGTAGTTCAGACTCTGAATTATGAGTGAATAAACCACGTGCAAAGTCATTGTAAAATCATTGTAATTGTGTTTGTAATAGAGGTCTTCACGGAGGTCTATTTAACATTGTGTGTAATACCCGAGTCGATCGGAGAACACCGCACCCGCCAGAGATCAGTCTCAGTCAGCATGCGTGTTTTGTAACTTGCAGTTTGTAAAATTAGGATGAGAAAAGTGTGAGTGGGAAATAAGGTGAAAAAAAAAAAAAAAACGCGTTAACTCGTTAACAGAAGCAGAGCGCGGGTGGAGTTAATGTAGTACTGCAAGCGGACGGTGATCATGGATTCCTTCATGAGTGATTTGAAAAAAAAAAAAAAAGCTGAAACAAAACTGAAGAGACGTGCCTGTTATTAAACGTGCACGCAGTAAAGTGTAACGCACTTCTTGTTCTGTGCATTTTTTTTGCTAAAAAAATAAAAAACTGCGAAGTTGCATTAGTCATCCATCTCCAACCATGACAGCAAGTAGACTTTTAAAGCTGGAATAATGAGTGGATTAAGACTCTTTCGGTCGGCAAGAGACAGGAACAGCCTCTAAGATGGATGGAAATTTATTGGCTAGGAGGATTGTATGCATCGCAGTCAGGGAGAAAGCTACTAACAGCAGTAAGGGAATTTTGTTTTTTGTTTTTTTTCGCAATGTATTGGCTTAATAGCAGTTTGCTGTGCAGTATGTGCTGATCGGGTGCAGTCGGTTCTGTGTCTTCCCATCTGGGTTCGGATCCAACTTTTGAATAATGGTCGGGTCCGCGTCGGGTCCAGGTAGTACATTTAAGGCATTTCTCAGGTCTGCACAGGTTCAGGGCCTACTTTCAAATAAAATACGGGTCCGGGTCGGTTCCGTGCAGAACATTTACGGGTCTCTTCGGGTTTGTGTATGAATTTTTGGACCCATGAAGACCTCTAGTTTGTAACGGTTCCTCTCACTTTATGTTGATGACAGATCAACAGAGGGCACATGACCACAGAGGCCAAGCGTGCAGCGAAGATGGAGAAGAAGATGAAGATTCTGCTGGGCGGCTATCAGTCGAGGGCGATGGGTCTGCTCAAACAGCTCAGTGAAATCTGGGATCAGGTGGAACAGGCTCACATGGAGCTCCACACCTTCCAGGAGCTGAAGAAACAGGAAGACTTCGCCATTCCACGCAGACAGGAGGTAAACAGCTTTAACTCTATTAGATGTTTGGGTCCATGATAATTAATTAATGTAAAATTTTGGCAATATAATAAATGAACACTTATACACGTAAGGACTGTTTCTTTTTGGATTCTGGAGGTTTTATTTTGTATAAGATTTGTATTTTTTTTAAATTTGGGATTATTTGTTTATTTTATTACATATTTTGGTTTGTTTATGTGGTTAAAAGTATGTTGTATATGTCTATGCTTTGATCCTGTGTGTTCTTTGTCTTTTTTTCCGCAATTTTAAAAATAAACGGGGGAAATATACAATTGTTTAATTAATATATATATATATATATATATAAGTATTAGTGCTGTCAATTGATTTAAAAAATGTAATCAGAGTCATGGATTAATCATGATTAATCGCAAATTTAAAATACTAGGATTTACCTGTAAATGTTTTGAAAAAGAAATGCATGACAAACTAGTTTAAGGAAACCAAACCCTTTCACACTTCCAGGTATGAGACATAATCCTTATTATTCTTTTATCATTATTCTTTTGTTTTTATTCAGCCATTATCAGCCTTTATACTGGCAATAAAACGTTTACCAAGCCACATCGCTTCAGTCCCAGTATACATTTACCCAACTATTATCAAAAGTATATCTAAATAAATACAACGTTTTCTTGCGACCTTACGTGAAGTATTATGACAAAATGCATTATGAAGAAGAATTGGACCTGTTCTGCAGGTGCATTAAAGCTAACATTAGCATCGTGCTACATATGACAATTTATGAGATTAATAGTGCACTTTTACTCAGAACTCACTTTAAACCACCATCGAGTGTTTGTAATAACTTCCTTTTGTGATCACATGTGGTATTTGGTCGTTTGCTGTTGTTAAAATATGCTATTTATAGCCTTTTATGTCGCTGCACAAATTAGCATTTCAGATGTACACATTCCTCAAGAAAATCGCATACAAATATCTTATCGTAAGCGACACTGGTTCGCTGTACTCTCATCAGATAACCTTCCGCGCTGTGATGACGGGAAGAAGTTGGGGTCAAACCATATAATTTTGCGTTAAAATATTAACGTGTTAAATTTTTTGGATTAATCGTATGCGTTAACGTTGACACCCCTACTAAATAAATAAATATCTATATATAGATATAGATGTAGAGATATAGATATATACACAGTGCTTCCCATACGTTGATCGACTGCCACAAATACCCACCGTCCCCTGCCATCAGCTTTCAGACCCTTTTAGTGGCAGTGGGTGTTTTGTTTCCGACACGCGATAGACTAATCACAAAGGACTGCACCATCTCACCAATCACAGCAGTGAGGGCTCACGGAAAGGAGGGGTTTAGAGAGACTGATTCTTTGAACTGCTTCACACGAGTTGTTTACGAATTATTTAGAAATGAGATAAAATTAAATATATTTTTTGAGAAAACTAAGGAGTTTTTTGACCTTGCATGCATGTAAACCTGTTTTAGGAGACTTGTAAAACAATATTAGCAACCTTAAAAATGGCATAATAGGGGCACTTTAAAGTTTTTATATCGCTGCACAAATTAGCATTTCAGATGTACACATTGTTCTCAAGAAAATCACATACAAATATCTTATCGTAAACGACCCTGGCAACACTGGTTCGCTGTACTCTCATCAGATAACCTTCCGCTCTGTGATGATGGGAAGAAGTTGGGGTCAAACCATATCAAACGATTAATTTGCGTTAAAATATTAACATGTTAAATTTTGATTAATCGTATCCGTTAACGCGTTAATGTTGACACCCCTAATGAAGAAAGAAAAAAAAAAAAAAAAAAAATATATATATATATTTAATACACACACACATAGTGTTTCCCATACGTTGATCGACTGCCACAAATACCCACCACCCCCTGTCATCAACTTTCAGACCCTTTTAGCGACTTTTTTTTTTCCCATAAAAGGTACATACTGACAAACCTAGCGACTTTTTTTGAAGAAAAAAACCTTAGCTTTCATTCAGTTGGAAGATATTGTTGTCACCAGAGCTGCCCTCCTGGCGCAGTGTCGCCTCTCTCGGTGTCTGTTCTGTGCAGTGAGCGGCAGAGAAACAGCGCTTTCAGTTGGCCTTACCAAGCACCTGTCGCTTAATTACTGTTTGAAATTTAAATATGAACATGATTCGTCTGTTAATATGCTCAGTTTGTTACTCAGATGCAGGCAGTGCGCTGAATGAGACAAAACCACGGCATATAGTTGCTTTTTAGTGTGTTAGATGTGTGTTGATTTTATCAGTCGATGTCGCGATCAGGATTTAAGGAGTATAGTGAGAGTGATTCCTGGTTAACGCAGTAGTATTTGGTCGTGTTTAGTCACTATTTATGTATGACAACAGAAAATATGTGAACAGCTTTACTGGGCATTCAGTTGTATTACAGTATGTGACCGTTAATGGAGTAGAACAGATCTGAAGTGCCAAAACTCCTCGGAACGCAAACTTGACGCAATGATGTCATAAATATGCAAATGAATGTGAGGTCACCTGCCGCCACAAGTCTCACAAAATCCTGTGGGAAACACTTATATATGTGCAGCAGCGCAAAGTTGATTTTGTGCTTACTTGATCTAATATTTTGTTTTTAAATGTTGGTAGATTTAAGTAGCAAATGAGAATCGCTAAATTTAATGCATATATTTTGAGACAAAGGTCGTCTTTATGATTTTCAGTTTTGTTTAAGATAATTAAAGCAACAGTTTTTAAATAACGAAAGAATATGTAAAAGTATGGTATTTGGGGTAAAAAGTGCCCCTGCTGTTGGGGCTAAAGGCGCACATTAATTAAAATGATAATTAATAGATGGCTTTTCCATTTGTTGACATGACATGGTTAGATTCAGATGGTAAATATCATATATTATGTTGGGTGTCCATATTAGAGAGAATCACCATGTTTATAATGAAACCATCATATTTAAAAACATGATATTAATCAAATCATATAATAAAATATAATTTGTTGTTACTACTGTAAATATATATTCAATTATTATTGGATCTCCTTCAGTACTTTCAGAATCTTTACTTATGTTAATATAAAACAATATATTTGAAAATACAGAAACAATCATTTTAATGACTGAAAAATAAAATTAATTTGTTCAATAATTATACTAAGTAAGCAGAAAATAGTACAAACTTTGCTAAAGTGATTGTTTTGAACAAGTATTAACTTGGACATTATTAAACAACATTATTTTAGCTGAAGTATTTGTATTAATACCGTGTGCCTTTTACTCCATGCTGGTGACCCCTTGCTACCTCATACATTTATACGATTTTTAAACAAAATAAACAACTTGAATGATTTATTTTCACACAAAATCTGTTGCTCCATTAATGTTCAATACAACGTATATATTTTCTCTGCAATTATACATTTTAGGCACAGTGAATAACACATTTTTTCTTAAGGTGGCCCCGTTGTACCCTATATCTTTTTTTTTTTTTTTTTTTTCCTCCATTCCAATTAATATCAATCAGACTGCAGTTGGGTTGTTTTGATTAAAATAATAACAAAAAAAAAAATACAGCTAACTAACACAAAAGCGTAAAAAAAAACATGATTTAAGAAAATTAATGTTATCTTTTTTTTTTTTGGGGACTTATTCCAAAAAGTGAAACTTTCATATATTCTAGATTCATTACATGTAAAGTGCCCCTATTATGCCTTTTCGAATATTACCTTTCATGCAGTGTGTTATGTAGCTGTATGTGAACATAAACTATCTGCAAATTTGTGAATCCGACAATGCATGATAAAGTTATTGTCAATCAAAAAAATAAAGAGTCGACTCTCAATCACCTAAATGAGTCGTCAGGAATTCGAATCTTATTCTGTTACGGCTGTACGTCACGAAGTAACACATTTGCATTATGTCTGCCCACGTTCTTCGTCGCCAACAACTTGCCATCACATCTTATTACCACAAACTTGTTAACACTTGCGAATCAGTCTCTTGTCGATCAGCCATTTCAACCGTTTCATCATCAGACTCATCGATACCATCTTTTCTATGTATTGACAAGTCTCCAGGGCTGTCAGCCCATCGGTCTGTTATGGCAATGGACGTTTCGTTTCCGACTAATTACAGCAGTGAGGGGTTTAGAGAGACTGATTCTTTGAACTGCTTCGCACAAGTCGTTTACAAATCATTTAGAAATGAGGTAAAATTTAAATATATTTTTTGAGAAAAAAATGCATGTAAACCTGTTTTAGGAGACTCCTAAAACAATATTAGCAACCTTAAAAATGGCATAATAGGGGCACTTTAAAGTTTATTTTATTTTTTTATTTTGATTAGAGCTTACAGCTCATGAAAGTCAAAAATCCAGTATCTCAAAATATTAGAATATTTCCTAAGATCAGTCAAAAAAAGGATTTGCAAAACAGAAACGTTCAAGTTCTTTAAAGTATGTTCATTTCTGCACTCAATACTTGGTCGGGGCTCCTTTATCACAAACTCCAGCATCGGTGAGGTGTGGCATGGAAGCGATCAGCCTGTGGCTCTGCTGAGGCACTATTGAGCCTTCAGCTCGTCTGGATTGTTGGATCGACTGTTTCTCATCTTTCTCTTAAAAATATCCCATAGATTCCATATGGGGTTCAGGTCAGGCATGTTAGCTGGCCATTCAAGCACAGTTATATCATGGTCAGCAAACCACTTGGAAGTGGTTTTGGCACTTTGGGCAGGTGCTAAAGTCCTGCTGGAAAAGGAAATCAGCATCTCCATAAAGCTTGTCAGCAGATTGAAGAATAAAGTGCTCCAAAATCTCCTGGTAGACGGCTGCATTGACTTTGGACTTGATAAAACACAGTGGACCAACACCAGCAGACGTCACGGCACCCCAAATCATCACTGACTTCGGAAACTTCACACTGGTCTTCAAGCAGCTTGTTCTGTGCCTCTCCAGTCTTCCTCCAGACCTTGATTTCCAAATGAAATGCAAAATTTATTTTTATCTGAAAAGAGGACTTTGGACCACTGAGCAACAGTCCAGTTCTTTTTCTGCTTCTGACATTGTTCCTGGTTCAGAAGTGGCTTGGTAGCCCTTTTCCTGAAGACGTCTGAGCGTGGTGACTCTTGATGCACTGACTCCAGCTTCAGTTCTCTCCTTGTGAAGCTCTCCCAAGTGTTTGAATCAGCTTTGCTTGACTGTATTCTCAAGCTTGTGGTCATACCTGTTGCTTGTGCACCTTTTCCTACCCAATTTTTTCATTCCAGTCAACTTTGAATTTAATATGCTTTGATACAGCACTCTGTGAACAGCCACCCATTTCAGTAATGACCTTCTGTCACTTACCCTCTTTGTGGAGGGTGTCAATGATTGTCTTCTGGATCATTGCCAAGTCAGCAGGATGGTCATTTAATAAAACTCAAATGTAAATATTCTAATATTTTGAGATGCTGGATTTTTGACTTTCATGAGCTGTAAGCTCTAATCATTAAAATTAAAACAAAACAAAATTTCCAAGATGTTCTAATTTTTTGAGATGCACCTGTATATGTGTGTGTGTATATGTATGTATGTATGCGTGTATTTTGTTTTTGTTTACAAGTGTTTTTTTATATATTGTTAATATTGTTTTATTTATTTTTCCTCCTAAAAACCAATAAACAAACCAAAAAACAAAGTTTCTACTATTCTACATCACTTATATCAACACTTTGTGGTTTCTGTCCAGGCCCTGAGAGAGGACGTCCAGAGACAGCAGGAAAGAGAAAAAGAGCTGCAGCAGAGATTTGCTGACCTGCTGCTGGAGAAACAGACGCTCTCACAGAAGTTCTGAGCATCTGTGATCTCCTGTTGAGCGTACAGCGCTTCGGCATGCTTCACTGTCTGGATCCTTGTGTTTCTGCTGTAATAACTGCTTTCAGCTTCTTAATGTTGATTTCACGAGGACCGCCGGGATCTCATTCATACAGCGTTTTGTTTTTAAAAATGTTTTTCACATTGACCTTGTAAGTGTAAATATCGTCTGCTTTGCAGTATGGATTTTCCATGTCAAGCTATTTTTAGGTTTGTGCTGAATATGAGAAGCTCCTTTTCAGGTGTAAGTTGGAATTATGACTGGCATTGACATTGTACATCATTTACAAAATAAATCATCTGCGCTTATTCGGTCTGAGCTTTGATTGTCTGCTCTCTCAATGAATGATTGGAAAGAAAGGTACAATCACTTCACACACAAAACATGACAGAGAACTCAATACTTTACAATAAGTTTTATCATCTATCTTAGTTAACATGAACTAATAATGAAAAAAAAACACTTCTAATGCATATTGATCTTAGTTCTTTACATTTAATACATAAACAATCAAACAGTATTTTTTTGTATTTTTATTAACATGAACAAAGAGTACTACGGTGTAATGAATATAATCAAATGAATATATAATGTTAATGAATATAAAATATATTTAATTATTGAAACTAGACTTTAAATATGTACAATTTACAATTAATATTTTTAATTGTGTGGTTACACTATTTTGTGTATATCTATGCTTTATGCATAATATTGTATTTTTTTCCTGAAAACTAAAACATTTAACTAGAAATTAAATGATTTATATAACCAATTTTTTTTTTTAATATACAAAAATGTATTGTGTGTGTGTGTATAACAAGACAAAACCCAAGGTTAAACTTTTTTATAAAATTGTTCAGAATTTCTCTTTTTTTATTTAACATTTATTATTACTAATTAATAAAATTCAAATGCATGTTATTTAATGGACTTGATTTTTATTCGCTAATATTAACAAAGATTTTGAAAATACATCTGGCAAAAGAAGTAAAAGTGTGAACAATATTTGTCATATATAATGGCAGGTTTATCAACTAGATTAGAAAAAACATGCTGGAAATGCATACATTTCGCAAAGTGTTACAGGTACTTCATAAAATCTAAAAGAAAAAAATACTGTTGAGACTTCGAACATGAGAAAAGTGTGTGAAGAGAAAAGATCCTGATGAATCACGTTCATAAGAGTCCAGACAGTTTCTGGGGTTAATACTTGATAAATAGGTGCTGATGTTTCATGATCAGTTCAGGTTCTCTGCTTGTTTTCTTTAATAAGAGGCTGTATTTGCTGAAATGAAAGAATCCCGAATGAACTGTGACTGCGTTCTTCTGCTCTCAAGGGCCGTGAACTCCATGCACTTCATGTTCACTTCATGCAATCCAAACATTTCTTCACTTTTAAGTCCCATTGTTCGACAAGATTGAAAAATCTCGAGGAACACTTTGAGTTGTTTTGGACGTGAACCGGTCCGAATGAAAGCGCTGTGATTGGAAACAGTTCTGTCTGGAAACAACACAACGCTATCAGATGTCTGTGAGACGCAGCATTTGTCTGAATGCCATTGTTTTCAAACGCTTTTAATAAATGTAGTGCTGTGTGGAGGGCACAGAAACCATTGTTTTTCTGGTTCAGTGCGATATGAATATTTCCAACCATCTTTACCTCTATAAAGAGCTTCAAAGCATCTGCTGGTATTTACATGTTCTGCTGTTGCATTGAGTTTAAACTCGTCAGTTGAAGCATCCAATAAGAATATATATATATATATATACACACACACACACACACACACACACACACACTCGCACACACACATAGGGATACAACATGGTTAAATGCGGGTGTCGCTCTGAAATGTACCCCCGGTCACATTGCATATAAAAAAAACAGACACTGCTAGACTGTCATGTTTCCTAGTCAGATAAACCATCAAAAACAAGAACAAAACAAGCATCAGAAATGGCCAAATGAGGCCATGAGTGCATGTTTGCCAGAATGAGCTCCTCTGAATCGGACGTTTCCTTCTCAAGCTGGAAAAGAAAGAACATGAAAGAAGATGAACAAATACTCTCTTTTGTTTAGAAAGCTCTTTTTTATGAACAAGTCTGGCTCCAAGAGTCCAAAATCAAATCCAAAACATCTTCCATAATCACATCTATAGCTATATGAGTCTTGTGAGTCTAAACTTAAACATATTGCATATGGCGACATTGAAAGCTGAAGCATTTAATTTGCAATACCATATTTTATAGTATCACTGTTCTGCTTTTGTTCAGGAATGAATTGCTAATCATCTCTGCATTATTGGCGTAATTCTTCAAACAGTATTTTTATTCTTTGACTAGAGAGACGTCTCGGTGAAGTCAGGATAGCTGGTTCATCTGTACGATGGCCGTGTTTGGTTTGGACGCTGCTGAATAGCATTGTATGATGCGTAGGAAATTAAAAATGCAGGGCTGTAATTTACAGGAGAGTGAGATGGATTTAAAGGCTCGTTTTGCTGCTCCACTTCCAAACGTCCAAATATGTCACAGCTGAATGAGAACTGGGCTTTTTCTGGGCCGTCTCTGCCAGCTCCCCTCTGTGCCAGCGCGCCGTGACCCGCAGAAACAGTGTTCATCACATCCAAACACCCCAGAAGCCCTGCATCTGATTCTGCGTGTGTACAGTTACAGTCGGATTCAGTGCGTTTGATGAAAGCGAGGTGAGAAATACTCTGATGAAGGTTTGCTCAGTGTAACGCTCAATTACTTCATTGCATCCTTCATGTCCAATATTGGTATTAAAATATGACATTGAAATTCAATTGAAAGTCAATTATTACAAAAAAAATGTTGTATCAATTTTGAATCTTTATGTCAATTGCCATTTACTGTCATAATTTCAACTTTTTAATTATGATTTGGCCGTCTCATAATTTCTACTTAATATGTCATAATTAGAATATTTATGTGGTGGAAATGGGTTTCCATAAACAAAGAAACAATAATAATATATTATCTTATGAATTTTATACATTTTTCTCATCATAAGAAAAAATAATAATGTTTTGGTAAATCATAATTATGACACAAGTCAACAAAAAAACAATTAACAATAATAAGATAAGTCATAAAATATAAAAAGTCAAAATTATGGCATAAACCATCATAAATATGAGGGGGAAAAAAGTCAGTTATTACAAAACTAATTATGAGATACAAAGTCATAATTATGGCAAAAAGTCAAACTTTTGACAGTTGAAATCATGAGAAAAATTATTATAAAATACAAAGATGAAAGTATGAGGTAAAAAGTCATGAGACGGAAAAGTCAAAATTTTAAGTCATATTTGAGATAAAAAGTAGAAATCATGATAATAATAATTATGAGATACAAAGATGCAATTATGAGATTAGAAAAAGTCATAATTATGAGACAGACGAGTCAAAATGATAAAAGTCATACTTATGACAAAATTCAAAATTCTAACATAAAATCATTTACGTTACGTTATGACGTAATTTGTCATGAGATAATGTCAATTATGAGATAAGTCAACAATTATGAGTCACAAATTCTACTGTAACATCAATTATGACATATTTAGTCATGAGAAAAGGTAAATTATGAGATAGTCAACAATTATGATAAAAAGTCAAAATTACAGCAAAATAATGGCAGAATTAAGTAATAATTATGACAAAAATTCTACTTTTCATGGCATAATTTCAATTTTATATGTAATAATTAAGTGTCAATTAAAAAAATAATTTTATTTCATAATTATTACTTAGGAAATAGGCTTCCATAAATAAATAAACAAACAAATAATCAATGATATGCATAACATATATAATATATTTAACATTTAGCATTTGTTGTGTCAGATATCTGGATGTCTCAGGCAGCAGGCCGTGTGTTTTATTCAGAGGTGAGAGTGTGTTCTACAGTCATCTAATGATCAGCACTTGGCTGTGAAGTGTGCGTCTGTGAAATGAACCCAGAAAACCCCGGGGTGCTGCTCTGCAGTGGCAGACTGACCTGTCTTTGGCGTGCCTGTGACAGCGAGGGTCAGCGGCCGGCATCTGGGACGTGACCCGTCTCTCATTTGTGGTCTCTGTGGTCTGTGGAACCAGTCCAGAATGATTGGGTTCAGTTACGGCCAGACCTCTCATCATCAGCAGACACTGAAACCTACATTGCAGTGAGACTATAGTGATCAACTGCATTTGTTAAACTAGTGCAACTCATGCATTTTGCATAATTTTCTAAGTTTGAACACTTGGAAAACTAATATTACACCTCCTTTTAGTTTGAGGAATCATGCACAAACAGAAAAGTATAAAAACTAAAAATGATGAACTATATGCATCAATATAACACCATGCTTTCCTCAGCGAACAGCATGCAATCATAAAGCAGCATGAAGTTGAGCTCAGCAGATTGTCCAGTAGGTGGCGCTCTTGTCCTGGTCACGACATCTGGATGCTGTCCTTCAGTGCATGTGGTAACTGGGTTCAGCCAAGCTCTTAAACTTTATCTGTGTGTAAAATATCTCATGAAAATATTATTTCACAGTGTCAGCAACGTATTACGTGAATTCTGAACAAAAGAAGACCGATGGGCAGTGCTTCAACAGGCATGCGGCGTTTTATGAGTATTAATTAAACTTTCAACAAGCAGTTTAGCTGCTTTCAAAGACAAAGCCTGAAGGTTTTCCAAGTCAACTGTGCTGCTGGGTTGATTTTGATCTCATAAACACAAATGAAAATGACTGCACTACTAGACGGTTATCACTCAAATAAGTCAAACAAATGACCGCTGTCTTTTAGGTGACTTAAAGATCATTTAACTGCTTGAGCGTGATTTAACGCTATCATTTCATGTTTAAGGTATCATTTAATCATATTCCTTGAACAACACTTTCATAATAAACAGGCAGTCCAGTATGTTTTAATTTACATCTGGAACCATCTGGGGTATATTTGTAGCAATAGCCAAAAATACTTTGTATGGGTCAAAATTATCCACTTTTCTTTTATGACAAAAATCATTAGGATATTAAGTGAAGAACACGTTCCATAAAGATATTTTGTAAATTTCTTACCGTAAATATATAAAAACTTCATTTTTGATTTGTAATACGCATAGCTAAGAACTTCATTTGGACAACTTTAAAGACAATTTTCTCAATATTTAGATTTTTTTACACCCTCAGATTCCAGATTTTCAAATAGCTGTATCTCGGCCAAATATTGTCTGATCATCTATACATCAATGGAAAGCTTATTTATTCAGCTTTCAGATGATGTAGAAATCTCAATTTCAAAAAAATTGACACATAAGTGCGAGTATTATTATTGTTGTTGTTTATATATGAATTTACCAATTATTAGATATAGGTATATATTATTGTATTTATAATTTTTGGGGATATTTTTATATGAATTTAATAATTATTTAATATCAATATTATATATTTAAATATACTAGATAAATATTAAATATAATCAATTTAATAATAGCTTTATTATTATTCTAAAATATATACAAAACATAAAATATTATTATTATTATTATAACATAAGATAATGTAATAATAACATAATATTTTTAATACATTAATCCTCATTTTGTATACTTAAATCACCTTGAAGTGGATAAAACATTTTAGAAACTGCATATAATTTCTCTCTCTCTGTGTGTGTGCATTAAAATAATATTGAATATATTATAATAAGATTTAATAGTACTAATATATTTAATATAATAATTATTAGATGTAGATATATATTTATTTTCATATTTTTTACTAATTTAATATCTTATAAATTACATATATTTTCCCGTAATTTTTGTAATGCATGCAATGTTTTTTTTATTGCTATTTTCCATACCTGTATTTCTGTTGGTCATTTAAAAGACATATTCACTGCTGTGAAGCCAAATACAGTTTTCTACATTGTGGACAACAGTTCCTAGATTAAATAAACACGACTATAGGCACTACATGAAGTTTGAAGGAATACAAAGTCTTAAAAATCAGCACATCCAGAAACTCTGGACTGGTTAACCGACCCGGAGGACCACAAGAGCATACAAACAAGCAATAATCAGCATTCTGATACAAGCAGCCACAAGCCAGCACCGGCAGTGAAAGCACAGTTAAAGCCTCAACACAGCTGTAAAATAGACTTAAAACTACTTAATGGAAGTGTTAGCCTCAAAATGACATTCCCCATTTCAGGAATAACATAGTCGGTGCGGTGGAAGGCCGTTGATCTGTGTGGTCTCCTTACAGGGCAACGTTTGGGTTAGTCGAGTGGGTCTGTGGCGAATGCTGGAGGCTGCTGGTCACACACACACACACACACACACAGTTTTCCTTGAGCTGTGCTTCCAGGAGCGGAAAAGCGTCCGCACAGAGACGCATAGATTTGCGTCTGTCTGTACGGCGTCCTCCTCTGCCAGCACTGGCAGATTTACCAGCTTTAATGGTGTAAATCACCTCCATCACACTCCCCTGATTTGAATATCTGAAAATAAAGTCTGCGTTGTAATGGATCTTCAATATGTTCACACTATTTTATGGCGGCGTTTGGAAGGCGTGCGTGTTTTTTTGCGAGAAGTGTCTTGATGTATTAGGTAGATGAAATGAATACAACTCATTCACGGGACATGTGGACTCCGAGATGTAAAAAACACACTGGTTTCGAATGTAAACATGTGAAAACATATATTTGTTCTGATATGAAATATGCTGAGTCTACATGGCTTGAACTCTCATTGTGGGTATTTAAGAAAACAGCGTCTTAAAATACTCTCTCTGTGTTTCTGCTGAAGTCATCAGCACTGGGAAAGCGCAAGTTTCTCTTGCCATTAATAATTACTGAGATGTAGATCTAATACAGTGTATCTGCAATCACTGTAACTGCATTAAACAGGAAAAATGTCAAAGGTCAAAGCGTGTGCCTATAGCTGGAAACCACATGAGCTTTTCACACTTGATATGGTCTTTTAGCTTTAAGCTTATCTGTATGAGAGCATAATCATAACAACTGAGAGTCCAACAGCATTCACTGCTTATATAATTCCTTTATAATTCAAGTTATGAAAGCAAAAAAAAAAAAAAAAAAAATCTTGCATGGGTTTTTGTTTTTTATATTAATAGTTGAGTAATAGCACACAAGCAAGAGTACTGCTTTCCTGAATATTATTAGCACGTGAACGCGATCGCAAATGTGATAGGCCTGTTGATTTGGACTACAACAGTTAAACAAACTAAAAGTTAGTAATAATGAATGAGTTACATTGTCTGTTTTTTTTTTTGTTTTTTTGGTTTTGCCAAAATTTGTGCGTCTCAACAGCAACACTGAGGTGTTTCATTCCTGAATGAATCTGTTTTGAAACGAATCATTTGAGTCAACGATTCAGTGATCCATTCATCCAGTCGCTGGCTTCTTTCTACATGAATCAGAAGTTTTGTATGAAACATTTAAATGAATGATTCATCACTCATTTAGACAGGGACCTTTACAGCTATTGTTGCTTGTAGAAGAATACCAATAATATTGATTAGGCTACTCATCTTCCAAGTCTATATATATATATATATACCCATATATCACATGTAATTTTATAAATCTAAATTATTATTATTATTATATTTAATATTTTTCTATTAATTTAACAGTTATTAAAATAATAATTATTACATTTAGATATAAATATATTATTGTAATTATAATACTTCATATTAAATGAACAATTATTTAATGTAATTATTATATATTAAATGAGTAATTGTAATATTACATTATTGTATAATAATATAATGAAATATTATTAATTACCAATTTAATATTTAATAAGTTTTATTATTATTCTATTATATATATATATATATTATATATTATTATATAAAAATATATTATATTTATATAATTTTATATCAATGTAACAACTATTAATATAATAATTATTAGGTAATTAAGATATAGATATAAATATATTATTGCATTTGTAATGTATTATAATTTTTCCATATTAATTAGACCTAAATAATTATTTAATATAATTATTAGACAATTAAATGTATTTGATAAATATATTTTATCATTATAAGCTATTTAATTTATTAATATATTCTACATATTTTTTATTATTTAAACAACTTATAATAAAATAATTAGTAGATCTAGATACAATATTTGTATTGATGTTGTTATTCTATGTTCATTGAATTATCCAGCATATGTTACTATATAGGATATAAATTAATAAATTAATTGATATTAAAGCACAAACTGTGCAAATTGAATGAATATTGAATTTGCTTTGCTCCCTTAAAGGGGTCATTGGATTCCCAGTTGATATGATTCTTTAGGGTCTTAATGAAAAGTCTGTAACATACTTTGGTTAAAATTTCTCAATGGTAGTGTATAAAACACATTCTTTACCCTGCCAAAATCAGCTCTGTTTTCATCAGGCCATTTTAGTCCATGTTGCTTTAAATGCTAATGAGCTCTGCTGACCCCGCCCCTCTCTTCCGTGGAGTAACAAGCAGACTGTGAACTTCAGCCGCGAAACTGGCTAACTAGAACATTATTAGGAAAGGCGATTTGCAAAGATTCATTAAAAAAAACCTTATACTCACTTCTTCTGTCGATAAAGCTGGATCACGAATGATTCGCGCGAACATAGACGCATTTAGGCAGATCGGGATCGGCGCATTCCCTTCAAAACTAAAGTAACGTTAATCCTCTGCGTCTTCAGCGGCTCAGATGTCGGGAGTAAATGACGACTGCTATATTCATTATTACATCCAACAACAGAGCACTTCAATCGCTTAGCTCACTCAGGGGACGGGTCTAAGGTAAAACGGTCTTGTCAATCAACTTTCGTGGGAGAACTACATGATTCTGACAGGAATCTCAGGGATCTTAGGGATTTTTAAAAAACACTGGGTGGATTTTTATCATTATAGGATGGATGTGTACACACGCTTCCAACACACATTTATGTTCAAACAACTTAAAGTGAATTTTGCATCCGATGACCCCTTTAAATATTTTTTTACAGTCTTATCAATATACAACCATCGGCTAATAGATAAAAACATGCCATTTAAAATGATTACAAATTGCTCAAGCTCTTATTCTTCTACACAAAATCTTTCCTGAAGTGTATGAGCTCAAACAAGCTTTCCATCCGTCACATATGTGATGATGAGAGGTTTTGATGTTGATGGGTGGGGATGAGGAGGGTGGAGGGAGAGAAAGTTTGGCTTCATCCATCGGATCTGAGTTTAGCCAGAGCAAACAGTGCCTGTCATGACAGCAGCCAGAGACACGACGACATGACAATACACTATATTACATTTACAGAGACGCTTTACGAAAAGATTTGTTGTAGAGGTGCTTTATAGCTGAATCGAATCATTTCATAACAGAAACACGACTTGAGAGTCCAACAGCATTCACTGTGTAATGAAGCCTATTAGAATTGAGTTAGAATGCCCATATAATTCAAGTTATGAAAGCAACAAAAAAAAAAAGATATTGCATAGGTTTTTGTTTTTTATGTTTATAGTTGAGTAATAGCACACAAGCAAGAGTACTGTTTTGAATTTATTTGAATGAATGATTCATCAATCATTTAGACAGGGACTTGGCGCCACCTACTGGAAAGTTTAGTGTCAAATTTATTTATTCAAGACAGGCCTTAACCAGCCTGTGTACAAGCGCAAAAACACACTAAGCAAAATATATTTTAATTATCATTATTGAAAAACTCACAAAAAATAACCAGCCAATGTTCAAAACTATCGCCTTACTTTAGCCTGATTCACAACGGTTAGCTTATAATAAATGTTTTCTAATTTGAGTGGTAGGGGTAGGTTTTCGCGGGAAATTCGGGCATGGCACTGTGTCATTACGTCACGTCTGTAAACATAAAGTTGTCCCGGCTGCTAGGCTATAGCATGTGCGGATGCTCGTTTATAGCCTTTTCTCACAGCAGCTAGAATAATTAAATGTCAAAAAATTATTTTGATGGCGGATTGTAATCTAGAAAGGATTATATGAAACACATGTGAATGAAATTATATTATATTCCAGTTTTAAATGTGCTTCTGATTACAGATAGCCCGGGATTACACAAGATTTGTATTTTAAAGAAAACCAGTTCGAAGGGCGCATAGCTTGCTTTTTGGGTTAAAAGAATTTCTTAACATGAAATTCGAATGGCATGACAATTAAATTAGACTGTACAGAAATTGAAATCTACACGCTAATATACACTATCCTCATAGTCACGCAATGCTGATGTTGTTAACATTAAGAATTTGAGAATAAAGTATAACAATTTTTGCAGGGTTTGATGTGATATGAGCTAACCAATCTTTAGATTAAATCACCATTGGTAGTGTGATTTATTGTAATGCTTTTTTTTCTCAGTTGGTCAGAACAAACGTGGCAGACATGTTACTTACTTGTTCAGATGGCAATATACGGTGAAAATTCTTATGTGGGTCATATATTCCAAGACGTAGGCTAGAATCTGTGATTCCTAAGTACAGTATCCACACCGGTGCGGTGACTGACAGCTACACATTCACCTCAAAACATTACATTCATCAGTGCTGAAGGGGTGCCGGGCGCAATGAAGATAATTTCGCAAGTAACTGCAATTCCAGGTTTTCAAACAGAGATGGCGACAAAGAGACAAAACTTATGGACTGCAGCTTTAACAACTGCCGTTTTAAAACTGGAATGATGCTGAAGATGCTTTTTCACATTTCTTTTTGTTCCATCATGAGTAACAGTTGAATCACGCTGTGTCATAAATGGATGCGACTTCAATCACTGAAGAACAAGAGCTGTTCATCACATCTAGTCTGAATCTCCTGCTGCTTCAGAGGAGGTCAGTAAACCAGGAGAAAACTCCCGAATGATTCACGTCACTTACTCCGATTCATCTTACTGTTAATTTTATGTGCAGTTCATTTTAAACATCTACAGCTGAGTAATTCAATTTTTATACCAATGTTTAATGAGGAACATTTCAGCATTATAATTAATGCAGTGTGTTGTTTGTTCCTTTGATGTTCAGACTAGAGGAACTATCACATGCTTCAGAAGAATCATATAAATGAATGCTCTTCTGTGGAAAAAAGAACATGAAAAAATCTATTAATATTTATTTCAGATGTGGTTGGTATAACACACAAATAAACATCCTCATAAACTGACAAACATGTAAATACATAAACTATTAAATAACAAATTAGAGTTCGAAATTCTAATTCACAAACTGTAACTTGTAAAGTTGGAACATGTTAGTTCATCATGACCTCATCTGTTTGCATGTGCACGCACACACACACACACACACACAAACAAACACACACAGTTCAAATAACAAATAAAAAAATCATTATTTTATATATATTGTAATATATATTCTTAATACAAAATGTTCAAATAATAATAAAAATTTGTTTATACATTGTAATTATTTTAATTAATTTAAAAATTAAATAATTAATTATTTTAATTATTTCATTTTAATATATACACTACCAGTCAAAGATTTTTGAACAGTAAGATTTTTAATGTTTTTAAAGAAGTCACCAAGTCTGCATTTATTTGATCCAAAGTACAGCAAAAACAGTAAAATGTTTAAAATATTTTCACTATTTAAAATAATTAATAATAATAAAATAAATTGTTTTCTATTTGAATATATTTTAAAATGTAATATACTCCTGTGATTTTAAAATGAATTTTTACCATCATTTTAATTTTTAAATATATTTTATTGATTAAATTTATTTAATAATTAAAATATTTTTATTTAATTGAATTTATATATTTTATTTAAAACAAAAAATATATATTTTATTTAAGAAAATTAATATAAATAATATAATAATTAAAATATATTTCATGATATTTTATATATTTTTAATTTTACATAATATATTTATCTAATGCATATATTTAGTTTTATTTAATATTTAGACTTAAATGTTCAAACAATAAATTAAAATATTTACATATTTTGTTTTATAATATGAACACGTGTAAAATGCAAACAGCTCTGCACATTACGCTCCTCGCAGACTAGTTAATCTACTGAAGGAGTTCTCAACATCACTTTAAACACGGCCTGTCCCGGCCGGGACCACCTGTTTAAAGAAACAGAGGGTTGCTGAGGGTTTTTTTAGGCTGTGGTCTGTTTCTTGTCAAGCATCAAGACACCCAGGTGCTCAGTGCTGTATTTGTGCTCTGGGCTTTTGGACGCGGCTACGGTTCAGTTTGGCAAATGACTTCGCTGAGGTGTCAAATATCGAGAAGCCGTTTCAAATGCCAAGCTAAGCAAAAATCCTCCTCCTTTCTGAAGAAAAGGTACGCTGTTCCATCTTGGCTGTTATTTTCGTATAATTAGTCAGGCTGCGGATGAAAAAACATATTCTTTGCCCCACATGCTTTGATAGTAACGTTACTGGCTAGCTCGCGGCTGCGTTCATTAGCGCGAGAACGACACGCTATTATTATACGCGTCGCTTCTTTGTTCATTTCGCAATTAGCCGCGTCCACATGTTCGCGTATTTTTACAAACCACTGATCCTTAAAATGAAATCAGTACTAAAGCCATTTCTTTGTTAGTTTCCAAAAGCTTTATACAGTTAAACACCATTCGAGCTACTTCAGAGTCACGCGAAACTGAGTTATTACAGCGTTTCTGTGCTGCAAAAAACTACGAACGCGACGCTAGCTTAGCTCAGTGGTTGCTAGGCTAGGTCTCTTAACTTTAAATACAAGCACTAATTAAGCTGGCTTCACTTTGCAAACGCTGCTAATAATCAAATTACACTCGTCCAGGTGTAACATGTTAAATAACTGGCAGCTTATTGCACGATAATGTTATGGAAACATTATATAGGCCTATCAATATGAAGACTTCCCGAGAATTGGCTGGAATTCAGTTATGTGCTATGGTAAGTTAGATCAAATCGTACAGTAAGTTATATTTGGATACCTATGCTGACTCTGATTACAATCAAAATATTAAATATTAAATGACTCTCATGGATAATCAAAATAAAGCTTTTCCAAAGACATCAGTCTAGATGTTAATTAAAAATGACATCAATATAGGCTATGGGCTATATATTGGTCATCGGAAACTTGACGCCGTTATGGACAAGCATCCCATAATGCACCGGGCTCTTAGTCCTGGTCAGACTGTTCTCCGTGTTCATATCCACACAGTCTGTTCTGCTCTGAGATCCTTATCAATCAGAGCTCAGTGAAAGACGGCTTTATTCAATAACTTCTGTGTAAATCGCTCCACTATCGGCCACATCACTCTAAAACAGAGAGAAGGTATTTTAAAAGCCTGTTCTCATCTGTGACCCATTGAGAGCGCTGGACATGTTTATTAGACGGGTCATGTGACCCTCCATCCCGCTGCGTTTGGCTTTAAATGAAGAATCCTCCGAAGGGACTCTGTCCTGGCCTTAGATGAAAAACATGCAGTATGCAAACGTAGAATGCTTTGCCAATGCATTGCAAGTGCACATGCTGTACATAATTAACATGCATTGCATTTTTTGCAATGAACGTAACAACACATTAAATCAAACTAGCGCAGCTAAAAGCATTGCGATCATGTGTTTATGCAAAGCAGAACTGGTTTTGCTCTAGAATCCAGATGTTACAGCATGTATTTGATTTAGGGATGTACAGATTTTTAAATTCTTCTCAATACTAACCCATATTTTCATGCTATGGTCACTAAAAATGGCAAAAGCGTATTAAAATGTAGGCTGCAAAAAATGTTCTTACTTTGGTCTTTTTTTCCGTACAAATATCTAAACATTCTTAAATCAAGGCACATTTACTTAATAAGTAAAATGACTTAAGATATTAAGTCTTCAAAAATGTATCAAAATGAAGTGTTTACACTTAAAACAGAAAAAGAAACTTAATTCAAAGGCAAAACAAGCTTTTTCTTGCTTTAACCTTAAATTCACTTAATTTTGATATATAAGTTTTTTTTTTTATAAAAGTCATTTTGCTTTTAAAGTTAATGCATCTTCATTTAACAATGTTTAGATATTTACATACTGAAAAACAACACAAAATACTAAGAAAGAGACATTTTTGCAGTATATTCCTAAAGTCAATCAGAACATTATAATGTATGAAACTGAATATGTATTTACTTTAAGTGTTATTTAAAGATGAACTTTAATTGCATGCACAAATATATATTCAATATTGACCGATGCTGATAAATGAAAAATATCAGCCGATAACTTATATGGGAGTGATTGTGCCTTAATTTAATGTACTCTGGGTCATATTTTCTTATTTACGTTAATGCATTTGACAGTTGGTTTTATCCAATGCGTTCAAGGTGTCCATTTTATCAGGTCTTGCTTTCCCTGGGAATCGAACCCATGACCTTGGCGTTGCTAGTGCTACAGAATGTAATCTGAATCTCTCAGTTACAGATTTCGGGCCTAAGGGTTCACCGTCCTCGCCGCCAGCCGCTGCTTACGGGAATCGTGTAGAACTGCTTGCGCAGTGAGGACGGAGCCGTTAAAACCGTTTCCAGATTCTTCCCTGCACAATGCTCAATTCAGCCGGTTATTCTTAGGAACAGACAACATGACCTTACAAGAGCTCTGCTCGTGTTTGTTCGGGTTTGATACGTGACAGCGAGACCCGGTGCGCCTGCCAGCCTGCGCTGGAACCCGCGGATCGTGAACTCTTCTGGGACGCGACACGCCGGACATGTGAAAATCCAGACACCTGCTCAGGAAGTCTCTCCTTCTGCCAGTCGCACAAGCCAGTTGATTTAGCCACTGAGGTGTGAAGCTCCAGTTGTCTGCAGTCGCTGCGTTCCTCTGCGTGAGTCACTTATGGGAAACTCGCACAAACGTTGGGAAGAAGCTGTCGGGCGAAAGCGATTGTGCAGAACGAGAAAGGGAAAAGCCGTCTTGAAAGCTTGAAAAGTTTTCAAGAACTTGCACATTTTACGAGCCCATAATTAAAGCCTTTGCAGCTTTCCCAAGCGGCTTTCTGCCCCCCTTCGAGACTTCATATTAGTCAATACCTTTCCCGATGATTTATGAGGCTGTTGCAAGAATCTGCTTTGTGTTTCAGACGTTTAAAGACACTAGTCATAATCATGACCTCAACAACATCAAATGGGAATGTTCAAGAAATTACATTGCTCACTTCGCTTTGAGAAAGAGCACTAACGCTGGATCTAGACGGCCAGATGATTGCGATGACTTCATGGCATCGTGACGCTCCCGATTCAAGGGGCCAGACGCAACCGGAGCCGACGTTCATCATCATCATTTCTTCCCCGTGTGCAGTCGGACAGAAGTGCATGTAGGACGTCTTAAAACAACAACTGATTTGTAATCAGAATGAAAACTGACCTGCGCAAACCGTGCGGTTATTATCTGGCAGGCTGTGCGAATCGGTGACGTCCGAGGCCAACGGGAGCCGTCGAGTCTGCTGAACATGGAAACGGATGAAGCTCATGGTGAGACTTGGTGCACTTGAGCGCAGCCTAATAAAAGTCTGGTGCAGGAAGCGCTGCGTTCATTACTCAAAGCCTTTATTGGGTCCCTGATGGAGCGCATCCAGATCTGGGATTTCAGCTCGTCTCTGCAGTCCAACCGCTCTGAACTGACAGCCCTGAAAAAGAACAGAAAAAAATTAAACACACATCCATTAGGAGCCATTTTGGCGGAGATGGTCTTTCTCCAACCATCTAAACGGCCAAGTTGATTTCCCTTGGTTTGAACAAACGTTGACCCTAAAGTGTTAAAGTTTGGCACGTAACGCGTATATGGGGTAGATTTGTAATACTGTTGTTCAGCAAAGATGCATTCAATTGATCAAAAGTGACAGTAAAGACATTTATGATGTTGCAAAAGATTTTTTGCTGTTCTTTTGAACTTTCAATTGACTAAAGAATCCTAAAAAATAAAATGCATCACAGTTTCCACAAAAACATGAAGCGGCACAACGGTTTTCAACATTGACGATAATCAGAAATGTTTCTTGAGCAGCAAATCACGTGACGCTGAAGACTGGAGCAATAATGCTGAAAATTCAGTTTTGCGTCACAGGACATTTTAACATGTATTTAAATAGAAAACAGTTATTTGAAATTGTAATAATATTTTACAATTTTACAGTTTTTTACTACTTTTGATCAGTAAAAACAAAGAAACTTCTTTAAAAATCTTACATCTGTAGTGAAAATTCAAATAATACTTCATTCTTAGTAATTGCAAACATCTGAAAACCATTACTTGGGTGGATTTTAGAGTTTTGGGAGGGATGGCTGGATAAAAATATTTCTAAAAATGAATAAAAGATGTAGTGAGCAGAAGAGAGATGCTTTCTGCATTCTTCCCCGTTTCAAAACAACAATTACACTGTCTCTACTGGAGTCGTGTTGTTCTGTCTCCAGTTAAAGATTTTTATGTGAAATACAGTCTGTTTGCTGCAGGACACAGGAAACATTCCTCATTTCACATCGCGTCTAATAAATCAAACGCCCAATCGCTGCGATCACGACCTCTTCCTGCTCAGAAAGACAGACACTGGGCTTTTGATGAGCGTCAGTCCTCCCAAAAAATGACTGTCTCCAATTTTATAGCCGCTGCCGTCTGTGTGACAACACGGCCCCGGTCACAGACACTGAGCGCTTATGACAGACCCCCATCTGAATAGAGCAGATATTCGTGGAACGAGAAAAATGCTATTAAAATAGCTGAATGTAATTACGATACAGCAGCCAATCAGTGTGTTTAATGTCTTGTATTCTGGCGGCGACAGAACGCAAAGATCCTTCCAGATGAAATGAATCTGATCAGTAACTCAAGACTGCATTCAATTATCACAACATCATCCAGAGCCGAGGAATAAAACTCTAATGGGACCTTTAATAACGTGCAGAGGAAATTGCACATTATCTGATACACTGCTGGGATGTTTTCAGACATGTGCTGGCATGTTCTACGATTATTGTTTGTATTCCGTTACTGATATACTGACTAGGAAGATGATCGTTGGAAACATGCATTAGATCAAATCCATCATGCACTTAGACAACAAAGCATCTGAGATTAGATATTCCATCTACACTAACAAATAAAAGCAGTTCGTTGAAGAAGATCAGCTATAGGTAATTGGAAGCGTTAGAGGAATAGTTCAACCAGAAATTGCGTCACATTTACTCACCATCATGTCGTTTCTAACTCGTACGGCTTTCCATTTTCTGTGCAACTCGAAAGGAGATGTTTGGAAGATGTTGCTCTTTTCCCTACAGTGTAAATGGAGATTTCAGAGCTGTGACGGAAAGCTTTAGCAGACCTGGAATATAGTGCATTTGATTAGACCGCTGTTGTATAGTGTTTCTATGATGCTCGATAACCTCTAATCATTTAAAATGTATTCGTTTTTTTGCACATAATATATAAAAATGGATGCATATTGAATGGAAAAATATATGCATATATGGATGCATATAAAAAATGGGTTTGCTGCAGAAAGGAGATTCATTTTGAGCAGTGTTTAATCTACGATGAACAAAAATACATTCTTTAAAGGAGAACGACTAAAGTAATTTAAGGGGTGTTTGATGTGTTTTTCTTAAACACATTTAAAACACATGCTTACACTTGTTCAGTAGTTTTGCCTTGTTTTCCAGTACAAATATCTGTACTTTCTTAAATCAAGATCCATTTACTTGAGAAGCAAAATGACTTACCATTTTTAAATTAAAACAAAGTCCGTTTATGCTTAAAACAAGAAATTGGGGTCAGAAAAATAAACTTAATTCAAAGGGAAAACAAGATTATTTTTCTTTTCCCATTGACATTTTTTGATTTTGATCATTTTATTTATTTATTTTTCAGAAAACAAGTTATTTTCTTTCTCAAGTAAATGTATGTTTAAGAATTTTTTGGTATTTGTAATTTTTTATACTGGAAAACAAGGCAAAAATACATTTATTTTTGCATTATAAAATACTAATATGCAAAACTGAGAAATTATCCAGATATCCCCAAACAGATCCCCAGGTTTCAGTCTTTGGTCAAGAACATAATGGGATTAAAGGTGATTAAATGTACCTGAGTAAGAAAGCAGGCGCGCAGAGCTTGGGTTTCTCATGTGCAGCTGTTTATTTTCACAGCTCTGCTGTGACATTTTCTTTCTGTCACGTCTGTCAGCTCTCATTAGAGCACGGCCGCTGCCACTGTGCTGGCGTCTGCGAGCGGCCCACTGTAAACCGATCACGCTCACGGCCTGAAACGAACAAAGATCCAGTGATGCATGTCTTTTATCACTCCGGGCTGCTCAATGCTTCACTTATGTGAGCACATGCATGCAGTGAGACTCCGAGCGCTCAGATTGCACAGTTTACATAACACTCATGTTCCCCTTCACACGGCACACAGTTCACACGTGACAAACTGCACAGCGCATGCAGGTCGGCCATTGATGATAACATACATTCTGGGTAACACTTTCTAAGCGACCTGAGCTTTTCGTAAATAATTATATGCACACTTACGATACTCATGGGCATCAACAAGAAATAAAAGTACAAAACTCCAGATCTTACCGTGCAGGAAAAACTTCCGAAACAACTTTTCGTGAATGCTTGAAGACTTTAAAGGAATAGTTCACACAAAAATGAAAATTTGCTGAAATTGTACTCACCCTCAGGCCATCCAAGGTGTAGTTTGTTTCTTCTTCATCAGATTTGGAGAAATTTTGCATTGCATCACTTGCTTACCAATGGATCCTCTACAGTGAATGGGTGCCGTCGCTCCTGGCCAAAATATGAGTTCATAATCCATAATAACACTTCAACAAGTAAAAAAAAAAAAAAAAGAGCTGTGCTGTTTTGTAAACAGTGTTTGATCTGTGCAGATTTCTCTCCTGATTCAGACGAGACAACATTTTCACTGGAGAAAGCAATATTATGGATAGAGGACCTGATTTTAGATGGAAACAATGGTTTGAAATGAAAACTTTTGACTTTTGGCTTCACAAGACATCTGATGGACTGGAGTGGTGTGGATTATAGTGATGGCTTTATCAGCTGTTCTGACTCTCATTCTGACGGCACCCATTCACTGCAGAGCATTCATTGGTAAGCAAGTGATGGAATGCTGCATTTTTCCAAATTTGATAAAGAGACAAACTCATCTACATCTTGGATGGCCTGAAGGTGCGTATATTTTCGGCAAATTTTCATTTTTGGGTGATCTATTTCTTTAAAAATCATAATGCATTAAAGCAAACTGTTGAGCATGCATTATAATTATTAAAGCTTTAACTAGCTTTCATGCTTATGCATTATGATTTTTATTATAAATGAACATTCATGTTCAAGTTAAACATGGCTGCTGTAATTTCATGTTTATTCTCATTTGACAGTAAAAGCTCACACTGTCGCTGAACTGTGGATGCTAGAAAACAGGTCTGAACGTCTGTTAATATAATACATCTGGCAGAGATGCATGAATAACAAACAGTTGTTCAACATACCACTACACTGCAAACACACAATATAGCAGTGCAGAGCAGTGCCATGCTTTATTGAGCTTAAATAACGGGTTTTGCTTCGTTTTACTTGCGGTTGATAACCATAAACGCTTCAGGTTTGGGATATAAAGGATCTGCTTTGGTTGTTGGCGCTCGAATGGTTGAAAGGTTTACAGAAGAAATGTAATTTGGGAACGGAGAACATGATGTAAAGCAGGTGCTTATGATTTCATATTCATAAACAAGCAATATTTCTTCAGTCTAAATTCTCCAGTGGAGCTTCCTGAAAAGATTGTATTACTACACTAAACACATTTGCTCATTACATCTTTAATGTTCTGTGAAGCCTGTATACATAATGAATTATAACAAGATTCATAATGTATTATAATCAGATGTTAACAAATAATTGCAACCACCGATTATAATACACTGCAAAAATGGTTTTCTTACTCAGTATTTTTGTCTCGTTTTCCAGTACAAATATCTAACTATTCTTAAGTCAAGATACATTTATTTGAGAAGCAAAATGACTTCAGAGGCTATTAGGTATTGTTTTCTGAAAAATGTGTCAAAATCAGTGTTGTTTTTCTGTGTGCACTGTGTATATTTATTATGTATATATATAAAGACATACACACAGTATATATTTTGAAAATGTATATATTTATATTCATATAATTTACAGTGCCCTCCACTAATATTGGCACCCTTGATAAATATGAGCAATGGTGGCTGCGAAAATAAATCTGCATTGTTTATCATCATTGAAGTAAAACAATTGAAAGTGGGGAGAAAATCTCATGATGAAATAAATGTTTTTCTCAAATACACATTGGACACAATTATTGGCAGTTGGCAATATCTCTGAAGTATATTTCCATTCATATTCACAATTTTGAGCACTCCAGGGTGATTCTGAACATGAACTTGTCCAGCCATGACTTCCTGTCCCACAGGATTATAAATATGAGGAACACAAAGGACAAATTCCCTTAATCATCCATCACAAGGAGTAAAACCTAAGAATATAGTTCTGATGTGCAGAACAAGATTGTTGAGCATCACAAAATAGAAAGTGGCTGTAAGAAAAGAGTTAAAGCATTGAAAATCCACATTTACACCATCAGGGCAATAATTAAGAATTTCCAATCAACTAAAGATGTTACAAATCTGCCTGGAAGAGGACGTGTGTCTATATCGTCCTAATGCACGGGGAGGAGGACCGTTTCAGTGGCCAAAGACTCTCCAAGGACCACAGCTGGAGAACTGGAGTAGAAACTAGAGTCTCTGGGTCAGAAACCTAAAAAAAAAAAATATAACAAACATCCCCTAACATCACCACATGTTGTTCGGGAGGGTTTCAAGGAAACAAACTCCAGCATATTCAGTTATCAGACACGACTGGAACTTCAAATGGCACTGGCTTCTATGGTCAGATGAAACTAAAAAATGAGCTTTTTGGCAGCAAACTCACCAGATGAGTTTAGTACAAACAGGGATAAAAAAGTACCCCATGTCCACGGTTAAATATACTGCTGGATATTTAGTGTTGTGGGCCTGTTTTTCTGCCAGAGGTCCTGGACGTCTTGTTCAGATGCATGGCATCATGGTTTCTATCAAATACCAACAGATAAAAAAAATCTAAACCTGACTGCCTCTGTTAGAAATCTTATAATGTGCTGTGTTTGGATCTTCCACCAGGACAACAATCCAAAACAAACATCAAAATCAACACAAAAATGGGTCCCTGAGCACAAAATGAATCTTTTACCATGGCTGTCCCAGTCCTCTGACCTGAACCCTACAGAAAATGAGTGAGGTGAACTGAAGAGGAGAAGTACTAACATGGAGCTGTGAATCTGAAGGATCTGGAGAGATTCTGTATTATTCTCTTGTCAGGTTTTCTCCAAACTCTTCAGACATTACAGGAGAAAACTCAGAGTTGTTATCTCGGGAAAAGGACGTTGCAATAATTGGGTGCCAATAATTGTGGCCAACATGAACTAGAGAAAGCATTTATTTCACAATGAGTCCCCCCCCCCCCCCTGAATTTTTGCCTGAATTACTGCAGCAATGCGGCGTGGCATGGAGTCGATCAGTCTGTGGCACTGCTCAGGTGTTATGAGAGCCCAGGTTGCTCTGATAGTGGCCTTCAGCTCTTCTGCATTGTTGGGTCTGGCATATCGCATCTTCCTCTTCACAATACCCCATAGATTTTCTATGGGGTTAAGGGCAGGCCAGTTTGCTGGCCAATTAAGAACAGGGATACCATGGTCCTTAAACCAGATACTGGTTGCTTTGGCACTGTGTGCACGTGCCAAGTCCTGTTGGAAAATGAAATCTGCATCTCCATAAAGTTGGTCAGCAGCAGGAAGCATGAAGTGCTATATAACTTCCTGATATACAGCTGCGTTGACCTTGGACCTCAGAAAACACAGTGGACCAACACCAGCAGATGACATGGCACCCCAAACCATCACTGACTGTGGAAACTTCACACTGGACCTCAAGCAACGTGGATTGTGTGCCTCTCCTCTCTTCCTCCAGACTCTGGGTCCCTGATTTCCAAAGGAAATGCAAAATTTACTTTCATCAGAGAACATAACTTTGGACCACTCAGCAGCAGTCCAGTCCTTTTTGTCTTTAGCCCAGGCGAGACGCTTCTGATGCTGTCTGTTGTTCAAGAGTGGCTTGACACAAGGAATGCAACAGCTGAAACCCATGTCTTGCATACGTCTGTGCTTAGTGGTTCTTGAAGCACTGACTCCAGCTGCAGTCCACTCTTTGTGAATCTCCTCCACATTTTTGAATGGGTTTTGTTTCACAATCCTCTCCAGGGTGCGGTTATCCCTATTGTTTGTACACTTTTTTCTACCACATCTTTTCCTTCCCTTCGCCTCTCTATTAATGTGCTTGGACACAGAGCTCTGTGAACAGCCAGCCTCTTTTGCAATGACCTTTTGTGTCTTGCCCTCCTTGTGCAACGTGTCAATGGTCATCTTTTGGACAACTGTCAAGTCAGCAGTCTTCCCCATGATTGTGTAGCCCACAGAACTAGACTGAGAGACCATTTAAAGGCCTTTGCAGGTGTTTTGAGTTAATTAGCTGCTTAGAGTGTGGCACCAGGTGTCTTCAATATTGAACCTTTTCACAATATTCTAATTTTCTGAGATACTGAATTTGGGATTTTCCTTAGTTGTCAGTTATAATCATCAAAATTAAAAGAAATAAACATTTGAAATATATCAGTCTGTGTGTAATGAATGAATATAATATACAAGTTTCACTTTTTGAATGGAATTAGTGAAATAAATCAACTTTTTTGATGATATTCTAATTATATGACCAGCACCTGTATTACATATACATATATTTAATATATAAACATAACATTTTTCTTAAATATATATATACATATATATATATATATATATATATATATATATATATATATATATGCTTAAACGGGAAAAATGGGTCAATGGGGTTTCCTTCTTAAGATTAAACTTGCTTAATTTTTAAGACATTAATTTCTCATGTTATCCAATATTTATGCTGGAAATCATGACAAAAATGCTCAGTAAGAAAAACATCTTTTTGCGGCGTAGATTTTTTTTTGCATTTGAAGAACAAGCATGTATATAATGCATAATAACGACATGCATAATGTATTATAATCAGACGTTAATAATTGCTAAAATCAGATATACTATCTACCTTTTTAACGTTGTAGCAGCTCGGCCATTGAATGTGCAAGACTTCCGGTGTCATTTGCTTCCAGTTATTGTAGCTGTACAAAACCAGTCCGTTATGCTGCTTGATACTGCAAATTGGTATTTGTTATCATATTATTTTATAATCTTGATCATTAACACACTTGTTGCGCAAATAGTTTTATAGTTTGCTGCACTTCATTATTCGTCTAGTTAATGAATCGGAAGTCTCGCAGTTTCACAGAAAATAGTGTAAAATAAGGTTTATAGGCCTACTTGACTTTTTTTTTTGTGTGGAAAAAGTGTTGCTTGCACATACAAAACTCGTGGCCTAAGGCGTTTCATATTCCAGTAATACTGCTGAATATATATATTTTTCGTATTTTAAAGCCAAATGAAATAAACGCCTGAAATGCACTCTGAACATTCACACCAACATTATTCCGAATATGTGCGAAGATCCGACTGCCTCTGGAGCTCAACCGCACCGCGATCTGGAATGAGAATCAGACTTTCACAGATAAGCAGATCCTCGGCAGCGAGCTATAACTCAGAGCAGCGACGGCCTGACAAGCCCCGTGTCCCGCCCGTGAAAGCACATAGGCTGTGACAGGCTGCACCTGTGGGACTCCGCTCCCGGAAGAGCCTCGTAACGGCGGGCCGCGTGCGGTAGTGACGCCGGTGAACCGCAGCCCGTTTCACATGCGCGAGTCTGTTTGGCTCATCTGACTCTGAACTGATGGAGAGACCGCCAAGAGTCCAGGTCACCGCCAGCGCACAGACTGCTGGGAACAGGTACTTTAATGCCTCAAACTGACGACTGAGGCAAATGCTTACAGTGGTTTTTTCATATATATATAAATATATAAAGGGTGTTTTTGTGCCTGTAAGAACAATTTAGCTGCAGTAAGAACACTACTTTAACATTCGGCCTGTGACTTACAAAAAAGTCTTAACAACAACAATAATAATTATATTATTATTACATTATATTATTATAATTGGTGTCTTGCAGCATATTTCTGATCATGTCACCATTGTATAAAAGCAGTAAGCCTTGGTTTTTATTATTATCGTTAATCATAATAATAATGAATTATTATTATAACTATTGAATATAACTAGTAAATAATTATTCGTTATTATATTATTATTATTAAGTTTTGAACATAACTATTGAATAAAAATAAATTATTATTATTATTATGAACTATTGAACATCGGTGTCTTACAGCAAATTGTGTCTATTGTCACTGTATAAAAGTCTTGGGTATTATGATTATTATCATTAATAATCAATCATATTTTAATACTTATTGCTTAATATATAATAATAATTATTATTATCTATTGAACTTCATTATTATGATTATAAACAAACTGTTGAATGTAACTATTGAATAATAATAATAATGTCATTCAATAGTTATGTTCAACAGTTTGTTTATAATCATAATAATAATGAAGTATTATTATTATTAACTATTGAATATTGGTGTCTTTGTGCCTAACTATTGAACATAACTATTGAATGAAATTAAGTAATAATAATAATAATAATAATAAGTTATTATTATTATTAACTATTGAATATTGGTATCTTGGTGCATAACTATTGAATGTAATTATTAAATAATTATAATAATGAATAATAATAATAATGATGATGATGGTGAAATTCTATGTGCATTAAGCCTTAAAGAAGCACCGCTGCAATGTGTCAAACGTGCTAATCGTGAGGCCAGAGCTCAGACTTTAATTTCAAATGAATGCAAGTCAAATGATAGGCACACCGTGTGAATGAAAGCATGTTAAACGTTCTGTTAAAGACAGACTGTCCCATCTTAAACCTTCAGTGAAGATCTGGCACATGCACTGTAACACGCTTAACGCAGTCAGCAGACCTGAGCTGTGTGTGAATAATAAAAGGAAATAAAACGCAGGCTGTCAGATCGCTTCAGCTCCATAAATCTCTGTCCATCTCCTGCGAGAAAAGCCCTGGGATTTCACATGGGCGAATTTACGAGGATCTACACATCAATACGTCGAGCTTACGCCGAACACCTTGAAATATCATACAGGGTTTTACTGAGGGACGTTTATAAGGTGCTGACAGAAAAATGTGAACACATTAAAGGCATTCGGGACGGGACATCAGTATTATCTGTTTAAATGCAACAGGTCAATACATGAAGACATCAGACTGGATTAAACTAAAGCAGAGCCGATGACAGACGAGTGAACAGGCCTCACCCGCAGCTTTCCTCAGTTCTCCTCATAATGACTCAGGACTGAATCTGATGTTCGCGATGCAATACCAGCATGCTGCCTACTTAAAGATAATGCATAAAAATAAAAATAAAAAAAATCATTAATTAAAAAGAATTAAAATTTAAATAAATAAAATAGATTCACAGTGAATAGATTCAATGAATATTATTTCCGTTCATAAGCAATTTTGTTAAATTGACACTGAGTCTTCTAAAAAGTCATTTAAAAATAATCTCCAGGAAAGGGGAAATTGGCTAATTTAAATATTTAAATATGCAAAATGTTAATGTAAGAAATATAGTAAGATAGCATTTTAAACTGAGTTATGACTAAAAAAAAGATTATTTACTTAAGTTATATACAAAACGAAAAAGTTTTATTTGTATAGCACCTTTCCACACAAAAATAAAATAATAAAATAAAGTTAGAAATACATAAAAAATAAGACGATACAGTTGCATTGCTAGGACTATAAGAAAGTGAAAAGTATAGTATACAATAAATATCCAATATTAAACAGTAGCATGATACATGTTTGTCACATCACATTGCATGAGTGTTGTTATCATCATCTTGGTTTGCACAAATTCTGGGTCATTTGTCATATTGGAAATGGAAAGTCAAGTAGAGCATTGCATGACACGCAGCGCTGTGTTATTATTTAACAAGCCCAGATGTTATACTGATAATACACAATCCAGTGCAAACTAGTTTCTTTCAAAAACACTGTGCAATTGTGCACAGAATCAGCACAAATCAAGGTTAAGAGAGGCTGACGCTCTTCAGATAGGCAAAGCGTTTCTGATTGGCCGTGTGATTGGAGCAGTTTCTCAGACGTGAGTGTAACAGCTGTGATCCCCCAGAGAGCATTACCATCAAACACAGCACAACACCCGCACTGACCCTCAGGCCAACAGTCCGCTGCAGTCCACTCGTTCAGAAATGACAACATGAGCACACGTGCGTTTCAGAAACTACATCACTGCTGGTGATTTGATAGCTGATAAAGCTCAACACCAGTGCGTTTCACTCGAGGAACCGCTGGAAAATGAGCTTGTGAGCTTTATTTACATTGTGCTCTTCAGGTGAGTGACACCCACCTGAAACGGTCAACTTCTAACTCCTTCTTACAAACAAAAAAGGAACTAAAAGTACTCTCATATTACCATATTTTTGGCCATGTACTACGACAATACCATGCAGGGTTTCCACACCTTCTGATCTAATAATTTTCATGACCCTTCTGTGACACACACAAACACACACACACAGATAGACAGACAGATAGATAGATATTCAATAATGATTTTTCCATACCTGAAAAATTGATATATATATATATATATGTATATGTATATATATGTATATGTATATATATATATATATGTGTGTGTCCCCTGGACCACAAAACCAGTCTTAAGTGTCAATTTTTCGAAATTGACATGCATACATCATCCGAAAGCTGAATAAATGAGCTTTCCATTGATGTATGGTTTGTTAGGATCAGACAATATTTGGTCGAGATACAACTATTTGAAAATCTGGAATCTGAGGGTGCAAAAAAATCTAAATATTGAGAAAATCACCTTTAAAGTTGTCCAAATTAAGTTCTTAGCAACGCATATTACTAAACAAAAATGAAGTTTTGATATATTTACGGTAAGAAATTTACAAAATATCTTCATGGAACATGATCTTTACTTAATATCCTAATGATTTTTGGCATAAAAGAAAAATCGATAATTTTGACCCATAAAATGTATTTTTGGCTATTGCTACAAATATACCCCAGCGACTTAAGACTGCTTTTGTGGTCCAGGGTCACACATACAGTGGGTACGGAAAGTATTCAGACCCCCTTGAATTTTTCACTCTTTGTTATATTGCAGCCATTTGCTAAAATCATTTTTTTTCCTCATTAATGTACACACAGCACCCCATATTGACAGAAAAACACAGAATTGTTGACATTTTTGCAGATTTATTAAAAAAGAAAAACTGAAATATCACATGGTCCTGAGTATTCAGACCCTTTGCTCAGTATTTAGTAGAAGCACTCTTTTGATCTAATACAGCCATGAGTCTTTTTGGGAAAGATGCAACAAGTTTTTCACACCTGGATTTGGGGATCCTCTGCCATTCCTCCTTGCAGATCCTCTCCAGTTCTGTCAGGTTGGATGGTAAACGTTGGTGGACAGCCATTTTTAGGTCTCTCCAGAGATGCTCAGTTGGGTTTAAGTCAGGGCTCTGGCTGGGCCATTCAAGAACAGCCACGGAGTTGTTGTGAAGCCACTCCTTCGTTATTTTAGCTGTGTGCTTAGGGTCATTGTCTTGTTGGAAGGTAAACCTTTGGCCCAGTCTGAGGTCCTGAGCACTCTGGAGAAGGTTTTCGTCCAGGATATCCCTGTACTTGGCTGCATTCATCTTTCCCTCGATTGTAACCAGTTGTCCTGTCCCTGCAGCTGAAAAACACCCCCACAGCATGATGCTGCCACCACCATGCTTCACTGTTGGGACTGTATTGGACAGGTGATGAGCAGTGCCTGGTTTTCTCCACACATACCGCTTAGAATTAAGGCCAAAAAGTTTTATCTTGGTCTCATCAGACCAGAGAATCTTATTCAGGTGTTTTTTAGCAAACTCCATGCGGGCTTTCATGTGTCTTGCACTGAGGAGAGGCTTCCGTCCGGGCCACTCTGCCATAAAGCCCCGACTGGTGGAGGGCTGCAGTGATGGTTGACTTTCTACAACTTTCTCCCATCTCCCGACTGCATCTCTGGAGCTCAGCCACAGTGATCTTTGGGTTCTTCTTTACCTCTCTCACCAAGGCTCTTCTCCCCCGATAGCTCAGTTTGGCTGGACGGCCAGCTCTAGGAAGGGTTCTGGTCGTCCCAAACGTCTTCCATTTAAGGATTATGGAGGCCACTGTGCTCTTAGGAACCTTAAGTGCAGCAGAATTGTTTTTGTAACCGTGGCCAGATCTGTGCCTTGCCACAATTCTGTCTCTGAGCTCTTCAGGCAGTTCCTTTGACCTCATGATTCTCATTTGCTCTGACATGCACTGTGAGCTGTAAGGTCTTATATAGACAGGTGTGTGGCTTTCCTAATCAAGTCCAATCAGTATAATCAAACACAGCTGGACTCAAATGAAAGTGAAGAACCATCTCAAGGATGATCAGAAGAAATGGACAGAACCTGAGTTAAATATATGAGTGTCACAGCAAAGGGTCTGAATACTTAGGACCATGTGATATTTCAGTTTTTCTTTTTTAATAAATCTGCAAAAATGTCAACAATTCTGTGTTTTTCTGTCAATATGGGGTGCTGTGTGTACATTAATGAGGAAAAAATGAACTTAAATGATTTTAGCAAATGGCTGCAATATAACAAAGAGTGAAAAATTTAAGGGGGTCTGAATACTTTCCATACCCACTGTATACACAAGTAAATAAAACATGGTATTCACGTTAAAAAAAATAAATAAATAATATGGTAATACCATGACTTCTTTATTAAAAATCTTTAAATAAATAAATAAACAAATAATTTAATTTAAACATTTTTATTCCAAGATTTTTATTCTAAAACAAAATAAAATTAAATCCTCTAAATCTAAACACAAATGGTATAAAAATACAAAAGCCAGACATTACAATTGAAGAAATAAAGTATTACAGCATCAAAAACAAGATGGGTTTTCATTACCAAACTTTTACTCAAAAAAAAAGAAAGAAAAAAATTAAGCATCAGAAACTAGTTCTACACATCATCATCAAAAAAGATGAAATTATGAAATTACCGACAAAAAATACAAAATGAAACCTGTTTACAAAAGAGGAAACTCGTACTACTAGAGTTGACGTAAACACCAACTAAACAAAAAGCATCCAATCCAGATTTGTGGCAGTCCACAGCACTTCCTGTCCAAACGAACCTGTAAACACAGAGACACACGCAGACAGAGACTCCTTCGGCTCCTCCAGAACTCTCGCTCACCTCAGCAGGCCAGGAAAGTCATCCCGTTCCTGCGGTAGGCACTCTGTCGGGGAACACAAGAGAAAAGCAAATCTGTTATGAATTAGCGCTCCAGTTCCACAGAGGCCGGCTCTTGTTTTCCGGTTTCACAGACGACGCGGCCTGGAATGTGCTGCTTTTTTTCCTCTTTAATGTTTAATCGAAGTATTTCTGGTTCTGCGGGTTACGAAACACCGTCCTCATCTATTAGAAGTGCAGATACAAAACAAATGTGGTTAACAAGTGGTTTATGAATCTATTTGTGGAAAGGCATTCTGATTTGTTGAAGGCTCGACTTTAAAAATGTCACAGGGGTGTAATTGTGAGGGTCCACACGACTGCAAAGTAGTTGTTATATGGTTCACATATTTTATTTCTGAACCGTATAACAACTAGGTTGCAAATGTGTTTTATGATTCAAATATTTTTGCCTGAATAATGTTTAAAAGACACCAAAAATACATATAATCATACAGAAATCATAAACACTACCATTAAAGGGATTTTTAAAATGTTTTTGAAAGAAGTCATTTCTGCTCAAGGCTGTATTTATTTAATCAGAAATGCAGTAAAAACAGAAAAACTGACATATTATTACAATTTAAAATAGCTGTTTTCTATGTGAATATGAATTGTAAAATGTAATTTATTCCAGTCTTCAGTGTCACATGATCCTTCAGAAATCATTCTAATATGCTGATTTGACACTTAATTTCTAGCGATTATCGCTGATTTGATTGCACAGATACTATTTAAACTAAACTGAGCTAGACAATGACATCTCTGAATTCAATAATGAAATGCCTTTAACTGAAAATTGAGTGTTTAATCTTATCATTATACATTACTGACACTCTATCCTCCAATTTGATACTGTTAAGTGCTTTGACACAATCTGTATTGTAAAAGCGCTATATAAATAAAGGTGATAAAGACTTGACTTGACTCAAGACATTTCTGATTATTATCAGTGTTGAAAACGTTGAACGTGAAATTTTGAAGCAGAAAGGCTAAAATAGTATTTTCTTGTAAAAGGTACTCCAATAATCGTATAAACAACTTTTACAGTGTATTCAATGTGTAAATGAAGCATTAATTTGACTTGGTTAACCACTGGACGTTTTTAGAGCCATTCAATCAAAACTTTTGTTAAAAAACTGTATAAACATTCATCAAAAATGTATGAAACCAACATGAATCCTCATCCATTTGTCATTGACATACTCTGAATGCGATGTTCTCGGTCCACTGCATATCCTTTATACTGTACGAGGCGTTCAACATCATCTGTCATCTTGAGCTCCCATAAGCACTTGGTTGAACAGTAATAAGTGGTCACACACAAACATCATTGTAATTACTTAAGAACATGACTCTGGATCCTGCGTTGCTGCCAACAGAGATCTGTATTTCATGAAGGAAACCATCAGGTCACCACAATCCTGGAGTGAAAGGCGGATCCAGTCACGGGCAACATATAAAAATAACAAGTGTCTTTATGAACAGAATCCTGCAAACGCCACCGACAGCACCATTAATTATCATTATTCAACCACAGGGAAGAAAACAAGAGAAAGCATTGCAGCGACTGCAGCAAGACAATACGTACAGCTGCATTGTGGGTAAAAATAAAGAAGAAGCCGATGAAATCCAAAGCCACTCGGGGTGGTAGATCGTTATATATGTCATTTAATTTCCTTTTTATAAAAGAAACGGGGAATTGAAAGCAGATGTGTGCCGTTTGGCCGCGTCCTCCATGCGATACCATTTGTTTTTGATGCGTGTTTTGTTGCATTCGTATTATGGCGAACTCTCTTCATTTGTCTGGTGTTTTAACGGGACACAAAAGCGAAATGGAGACGGGTCCCAGACGGGACGGAGCTGGATTCAGGAAAACAGACGACTCAAACTAGATACAGGCCCAGAAACATGAACTGACTGGAAAAAAAGCCCACAGAATAAGGCAAGAAAGAAAAGATATTGTGAAAGCTCTGACAAGCTGGAACTTATAAAGCCAAACTCGTGTATCAAAGCTCAAAGGTCGAGGCTTGATTTTCTGGCGACTTCTGTTTCTTTGGGTCATTATCTCCGAGTCCAATTATAGGATCAGCACACAGGAGAGCAGATTTCTAATCAGGACCAACGAGGAACAGGAGAACATGTGATCCAGAAGCGGCTGTAACGGGAACGCTTTTACGTTTGCACCTGTATCTATTACACTGGATGTGGAAAAATTAAACTTTGGTTCATCATCTCACACTGAATGCATGCAAATTTAGCTTGATACATGCACAATGCCCTAACAACCATTTATAAACCCTAGCAACCATATACTGTAAACTCTCTAGATAAAACATAGCAATCACTCATAGCACCCTAGCAAGTAGAGGTCGACCGATTTATCGGTTTTGCTGATTAATCGGCACTGATAATTGATTGCTGGAACAATTGATTATCGGCAAAAATCAATACCGAAAGTTTTTCCTGGTTGCATCCGTTGCTGTAATTATCCAGTACGAGAGTGAAAGCGACATCTAGAGGCGGAATCACTGATGCCTCCAGGGTTTGCCAAGTCTGTTGTTTCCCCCGGAATTGGGCAACCAAAAGAAGGTTTTCATTTATAAAGCTCTAAAAATGTAACAGACTGGTGTTTTAGTGCATTTGCTGCTAATATGTAAAAAATGAAGGGTCTCTATTAAATATGTGCAGTGTTCCATGGTTAACATACGTTACTAACCTTTTGTTTTGGAGCTTTGATTTTTATTTTTGTGATAAAGTTCAGTACTATTTTACATAGTACATTATGTTTCTTTTCATTCAGTATCCATTTAAAAAACTTAGGGTGCTTTCACACCAGCACTTTTGGTGCGCACCCGGGTTCGATTGATGTCAGAGTTCGGTTCGTCTGGATGATGTGAACGCTTGGTGCGCACCCACGACCCCTAGTCCGCTAAAAAAAAAAGGGTAGTCTGGGGTACGGTTCATGTGAACTCCGGTACGGTTTGCTGCTGATGTGAACGCAATTGTACCAAATCGCAAAGGTGAACCGCTATTAATTCATAAATTGATTGATAGTATTGATAGATTGATTAATTGATAGTATTATTTGATAAAAAATGCGTGTTTGTGTGTGTTTCACTCACTTTCCTGATGAGCATGACTGACACGCTGCAAGCAGTGAACTGTAGGCTATGTCTCATTTCTGTTCGCCTTTAGCGTTCTTTAGAGCCGTTATGTACTGAAGCTTTGGAAACAAAACCAATGGTTCAAAAACATAAATATATAAAAATGAAGAGAGCAACTATACATTTTGCTGTCTTCTCCTGCACCGTCATTACTAAGCAACGGGGTAAACAGCTGCTGGCTTGATGACACAAACGAACCGCGGCTCGGATCCAAATAAAATAAAATGAACACAGTCCAGTGGGGACAGGGGGAGGGGGGAGCAATCGAACTCGGGTTCGGACCAGGCAAGCAAACCAAGTGAGAAAGCACCCTTACTCGGTTATCGGCCAGTTATCGTTATCGGTAAAAGCCACTATCGGTCAACCTCTAGTAGAAGTCATGTAAACCTGCCTTGCAACCATTGAGATTAATCTAAAACATTCTGTGAAAAAACATTCCATGAATCACATAACCACCCAGAATACTCTAGCAACCAAATGACACACCCTAGATAACACACAGCAACCACCCAGAGCACCCTAGCAACATACTGAAAACATGTAAGCTTTCTGAAATGAATGACCTACATGAACAAGCATTAACAAATGAAAATCTCTTGAGTGTTCATAAAGAAAACAATATAAAAATTTTGATTTGAAACATGCAATGCTTTACTGAACTGATTGATTGTGTGAATTCTGCTCTGATTGGGTTTCTTATTTTGACAGATTGAGCATGAATGGCGCTTTATTACATGCTGGATTTTTCCATCACAGCAGATTCTCAGTTTCATTCGGCCTCACACAACATCACAGGCTTATTTTCCAACATATAAATACACATCCTGGAGGAAGCTGACCGAGAGGGGTTCCCTAAAGATCCTGAAAAATAAATCCAGCCTGATATATGTATATAATGTGCATGTTCAACGGAAAGCAATGGAGATATATCTCAGGGAAGAGTTCCTTCCTGTATGGAATATATTTTCAATCATGAGAGCTGTCGCAGCGTCTCAAGCCTCGTCCTCCCTTCTGCTAATTATTCATACTTTACAAACAGAAAAGAAGGGAAAACAGCACAGATTTTACTTCCCAAACAGTGAGGAACAGTGTCTGAATTTTTTTTTTTTACATTCTTAGTAACATTTCATGCCATATTCATTTGTTATATATTTTAACAGAATTAAAACTATAATTAAATTATATAATTATAATTTATAATAATTATATAATTGAATTATATTTATTTATCATTTTCATTATTTTAATTATGGCTGTTAGCAGTAAAATACAGTCTATATCAAAATATTAAATTATCTGTAAAGATGCATAAGATTTCATAACATACAGACCAGAAAAGTGTAAAATAAATAAATTAAAGAAAGAAAGAAAGAAAGAAATGTAAAAATATATATATTTTTTAAGTATTATATTTTAGTATATTTTAAGTATTTATTTAAATTAATTTGTAAAACTGTATACATATAAAAATATATATTATAAAAAGTGAAATAAATTTCAAAAGCAATAATTGCATAATTGGCCTGTTCCCATGCTTGATTAAACCACTCAATACTGTCACAGATTTTGATGTAATCTCAATTTTCTTTCTTTCTTTTTTTATTTTATTTTATTTAACATTTTTTTACATGTCATTTCATGCCACATTCATCAAATATTTCAACTGAATTAAGACAAATAAAATGATCAAATTATATAATTATAACTAAAATGAACAATTATAATAAATTTATAAATCAATTACATTTAATTATTATTTAAATTAATTTAAGTCTTAAGTCACAGTAGATTCTGATGTAATGTTTTAGTGTTTTCAAAGCTGATTTTATGTTATTTTCTCACCAAAAATCCCATGATATTAGCGTTACTTAAGAACACTCAAACTGAAACAGCAAATAGAAGTATCAGACAGCTACTGGTCACTTTTGGTGGCTTTTTTTTTTTAACTTGTTGGCCTGGTTAATTTCTGACCCTGGTGAGGAAGATACCTGACACTGTTTACCCACCTAAAACTTCACAAAAAAACCGAGGGGTGAATACACTCAACGATTTAGCATTTCAACACAAACACCTGCAACGTACTCAAGGAAATTATGCAACGAGAAAGTTCAATGATTTAGAAAGCCTAAAATAAAAACGAGAAGTCAAATATAAACGGACGGGGACAAAGAACATGTTTCTGATCTCATTCAGTCGTCTTTAAACGACACTAAGAGAATATAACTTCAGCGCAAACATAAATGCAGATGAAACATTCTGCCTTCGTGCTTTTGCAAACCGGGCTTTGCGACGCCTCAGCTCGGCCATTCATAAATCTCCATTTTTGCAGTTCAACAGTGCTAAGTAAGACCTCCGCTCCCCCCTTATGGAAACACTCGGCGGAGGTCTCCAGGTTCAGACACGGCTCATCCAGGCCGGCCTCTGGCCTTGGCAGTGGGTGGCAAGACGCACCTCTGCCGGGGCGAAACCCAGCCGACGGGGTCCAAGAAAAACTCCAGGAAAAAAATATCTGCAACATGGGCAGAGGAAGCATCTGTGCAGAGAGAGGCTTTCTGATGAAATATCGCCTGCTGACAGTACAAGAAGGAAGAGGCCGTGTGGTTTGAGAGGCCGCGTACAGAAGCGCCGCTGTACAAACGCATTCCAGTAGCGCAGCAACTGACCCTCGCTGATTTTATTGCCCGTATATATTACGGACTGTGCTGAAATCCGCAGCGCACGGATCAGAAATCTGGGATCGGTGGATACGGACGGCTGGCAGGGGTCTGGAAGGCTTTATTGGACGCACACTCGTGTCCGTCACTCCTGTGAATGGTCACCATATGTTGGCGGTTATTTGTGAAAGCTGTTGAATTTGCATTGGTTGCATGATGTGAATTAATGATTTTCTCTAACCGTGTGAATCTGACAGTCAAAAAAAAAAAATTTTATATTTAGTTTTATATTCACGTGCAAGAGTATTTGCTCTTTGACTGCAGTTGTTTACACAAAGATTTACAATGGATCATTATGGTCATAAGAAAAGTCCACCCCAACAATTAAAAATGTGTCATGATTTCACAAATACAAATCATACAGGTTTATCCAAGACCAATACCAATATCCAGACAGCAGGGTGATCAATTTTCAAGTTGATTGTCAATCTTAAATAAATTATATTCCAAAGATATATGCTTATCAAGACTGCATTTATTTGATCAAAAATACAGAAAAAAACAGTAATATTGTGAATTACAATTACAACATTTCAATATACTTTTATAAATATGATTTATTTCTGTGATGCAAAGCTAAATTTTCAGCATCATTACTCCAGTCTTCAGAGATTCTTCAGAAATCATTCTAATATGCTGATTTATTATGTGTGTTGGAAATTGTCGTGCTGCTTACTTTTTTTTGTGAAAACTGTGAAACGTTTTTCAGGAATCTTTGATGAAAAAAGTTAGAAAAAACAGCATTTATTTTGAAAAGGAGTGTATATTGTTACAAAATTCTATTTCTACTTTGAATAAACAGTTTTTTACTTTTTGTTTTATAAAAAAAAAAAAAAAAAAAGCAGCAGACCTGTTTCTAACATTAATAATAAACCAGCATACTAGAATGATTTCTGAAGGATCATGTGACCCTGAAGACTGGAGTAATGTTGCTGAAAATTTGGCTTTGCATCACAGGAATAAATTACAGTTTAAAATATATTAAAATAGAAAACAGTTATTTGAAATTATAATAGTATTTCTCAATTGTACTGTTTTTACTGTAAATGCAGCCTTTTTGAGTACAAGTTCTTTAAAAAAACAAACTTTTGAATGGCAAACTTTTGAATGGCAGTGTATATATACACCAGACAGACACACATTTGTTAAACCTATTAGGGAAACTAGGCAATCTATTCTAAAATTCTCTATTATATTTTTGGTAATGAGAGGTGAATGGCTCTAATATTAAACTCAGCGTGATCTGATCACTATTACAAGAAGAGAACAGCTCGTCTCTCCAGTGCTCCGGCCGTTTGGCAGGCCAAACCCGAGCCAAGTTGAAAGAAAAGCTTCTTTGGTCGTCTTGTTTGCGTGAGGAAGGAAACTGTTTGCACTTCTCTTTTCTTGCCTGTTAAGCTGTATCACTGCCAGGATCGTGAGGAAAAAAGATGGACGACCCCTGGCGAGAGGAGGTTTATCTTTGATCAGCGCCGCTGTGTCCTCTCGCTGGCCGGCTGCGTAAATGTGAGAGACAAACTGTCTCCTCTCCGCCGAGAGATGACACTCCAATTATCAGTCCTGCACTGAGGGGAACAGATGCAACTCATTGGCTACAATATCATTTTGTCTTCTTCTTATTTTTATGCCCAATAAAAAAATGGCGGCCATCAGGCATTGTTTATGCATGCGTATCATAAACAATAAGCCACGGGTCTCATGTGTGACTGTTCAAACAGTCATTGTTTTACGCTGGCCGGCCGGTTTGATGAACACAGGAACATTGTTAGTGTCAATAAACAAAGCGAGTCCTTCGCACGCTCCATAAAACTGAGTGGTGTGCATATTTCAGCCTGAACACCTCCAATAGTTCGCTCTTGTCATTTTTACGCAAAGTCCGCAGGCCAAGATACACATCAGACAAAAGGGTCAGGAATACATTTAAACACTTCGGTACAAAAAGAACATAAATACCAGCGAAGAAAAACAAAGATCTGTCACAGACCGAGCCTGGGCAGGAACTGGACGAGAAAAAGAAAGGATAGTTCACCCAAAAAAATTAAAGCTCTGTCATCATTTACTCGCATTCATGTCGTTCCAAACCGTACGGGTTTCTCTCTTCTTTCACAAAAGGAGGTATTTAGCAGAATGTCCCAGATGCTCTTTATCACTCAATGAAAGTTGAGCTTCAAAAAGTGCAAAAGCGTTATAAAAGTGTGATTAAAGTACACCGTAAAAATTATTATTAGAGTAAAACAAATTTTTTTTTTCTGACAAAAATAAAATAAAATAAATAATTACATTTATAATAATAAACACAACTTTAACTTTAAACTTTATCTTAAATTAAAATGTAATTATTTTTTAAATATTAAAACATTACTATACACATATATACACATACATAGAGAGAGAGAAATAAAAGAGAGAAATAAAATAGTAATAATAATATAAATAGTTATATTTATATTCAACTTTAACTGATATAAATAAAAATATAAAAATAATCTTTTTTATTCCAACATTTCTCATTTTCATTCAGGTTAACTTCATGAACTAAAATTACAAAAACAACAAAATTACTAAAAATAACTAAAATAAAAATACAATAAACCAGAAGAAAGATCAACGAAAACAAATTAAATATATGAATATAACTGTAATAGTATAACAATGATAGTAAATTTACACTGCCATACAACAAACTCATACGATAGCTTTGAATGAGGAAAAGGCTACATTTTTAACTCCTTAGCTCTTAAATCTTATTCATACTTTTGTATTTTGAAACTGACATCAACACATATGGGACTTGAGAGCGATTTTCAGCAAATAATGACTTATCTAATTATTTTTCAGATAATGTCTTTTCCTAACACAAAGCTATGGTTGGCTCTGCTGTACAGCTTCAGATGTATAGCACACCTTGCCACAACATGAGGGCGAGTAAATGATGATAAATGACAGGACTTTGATTTTTTGGTGGACTAACCTCTAACGTGTGAATGAAAGGTCTCAAGACAAGATAGCAGAGAGCTGCATGCGTGTGCATTTCGCTGACCGTAATGAGACGTTGCCATAAGCGTAACTCCTGCTCGTGCATATTCATGAGCAGCACGAGACAGATGTGGGAACGTGTGTGTGTGCGCTGGCGCCCGGCAGGACGGTCCTGTCTGCGTGGAGCCGGCTGAATTGGATCAAGGCTGCGGCGCATACGAGATGCCGTATGACCGGGACTTCCCCGCCGTCAGACTGCCAGCGCTCCAGTTCAACTGTATCCATGTACAGTCGTCCCGGGTCAGAACCTCCTTCAAACGCCTTCGATCTGAAATCCAGAGGGCTTAGGAAAATAGACAAGGCTAAGTGTGGGTTTTAATGCAATAACGAATTTCAGACGGTCTTCCCGCTCGCTCTCGGGCGTATCTATGTCTGTAAAATCATGGGGTGAGAGTTTGATGGGTAGAACGAGCAGGGCTGAGCGGTGCAGTGGATACGATCACTAATGTAGCTCTAAATAATCATGTCTATATGTTTTTTTTTTGTTGTTGATAATATTGCATTGATACGTTACATAGATGCTTTACATACTTATATCAATAAACCTAATTCTAATGAAAATGATCAATAATAGTTTAATTCAGCTTATATAATTAAATTGCATATAATATAAAAATACAAATTTACACACCGACATATGTAAATTTTATATATACACACACACACACATATATATATATATATATATATATATATATATATATATATATATATATATATATATATATATATATATATATATATGTGTGTGTGTGTGTGTATAAATTACAAATTTACACCTACCCACAGTCAGTAAATAAAAGGCATGGCATCATAAAACCCAACTGATCTTGATATTGCTTAATTTTCTGGAAATGCCCAACGATGCTTTGCTGTAAACAACTGTATTATAATCAGAATCTGAGCTCTGTCCTCGAGCCTAAACTGAAGAGACGCTAAAAGTGGCGTGATTTAGAGTAAAGCAGCACCTTCGAGAGTTCTGGCTAAAGGATTAGAGTTGTTATTGTGCTGCGGAGCCCCGTTATTTGGGGAGTCGAAGCGCAGCCAGATCCAGCGCACTCCAGCGGGGAAGTGCATCCCCAGAACTCCGACTTAATGGGCCGTACTGTACACCACCTCGCTGTGAAGTGGGATTTGGGGGTCAGCATGTGGAAAAACCCACCGTAAATCAATAGCATCTGAAACAGCCAGGAGGGCTCGCAGGCAGCGCTCGGCGCTCTCGAAGCCTGAAGATGAGACTTTATTCAAAAATAATAGCCAGTCTGTTTACTGCGCCACGAGATGGATTACATGGCACTGAAATAAATACTTCCAGATGCGGCTCAACAGAAATTACACTGAAGAAGAGGGGGGAGAAAAAAAAAAAACTACTCCATAAATCTAGAGAGAGAAACGGCAAAGCGTTTTCTGGCACCGAACGCTCGTGCTTCTAATGGCATAGTATTTTCATATCGATGCTTCAGCAAACAAGAAAAGATAGGCTGCCGTTGCCAACACTTTGGCGTGAAATAAAAACAAATCCAGCTCTTTGTGCTCAAAATCCAGGAAGTTGCTGTTCTTTCTCCGATAAACTTATTTCAAAGACAAATATTACGCTTTACTTCAAATGGCGCCAGTACTCGGCCTGTATTTCTGCACTGGGAGGTTTGAATATCATTTCGATAAAATATTGCCTCTTTGGAAGTCTACCGTATGTCGTTTTCCCGTTCCAACTGACCCACTTCTGTACGCCGCTGCCAGTCCGACCGTTCGCTTGATATCCAAGAAGCAATTTCATGGAGTAATAACAAGCTATTCAAACCACGGGGAAGAATGTCTCTACTTGTAAATGTGTAATTGTTAGGGAAGGTTTCACAGGAACTGGCGTCCGATGCCAACCTGAGGGATGCGACTGGAATTCGGGGATGTAAAACCTGCTCCAATGGGCCGGTTATAGTGCAGAGTTTATGAGGCATTGAAAAGGGCACAGAAACAGTGAGTTCTGTGGATGTCAGCGGCCTGGGACGAGACGTCCATCCTCAGATACAGAGATGATGGAGCAATAAACAAGAGAGAGGAGACGCATCACTCTATCGTTTGTTGTCTTTGGCCCAAAGTCTTACGTAAAGTGAGAGCAGGGAAAACTGCAAGTAAGGTACAAAGTATTGCTGTCGCAGCAACTTCTAAACAAACGTCATGGCCAATGAAATTTAAACAGATCTAGTAAAGATGAAAGTATCTCTAGGTCTTTAAGACACACTTTCTTGACTGTCTTGACTGTCTAAGGCAAGATTTACTATTTATATTGCTAACAACCTAGAACAACACAGCAACAAGTTAAACCACTTAGTAACCATCCAGAACCCCCTAGCAACCGCATAGCAACACCCTAGCAACCACAAAGCAATGTGCTAAATAAAACATTTAAAACACCACAGCTTTGGCGTAACAACCACTGAGAACATTCTAGAAACTGCATAGTTATGTACTAAATCCACCCAGAGCTTTGTAACAACTGCCAAGATTCTCCAGTAACTGCATAGCAATACCATAGCAACACATTAAAAACTTAAAACATCTTAGCAATGGCATATCACACCCGAAAAAACAGTTAGAACACCATAGCAATCTGTCAGAACTCCCTAGCAACCACTTAAAACCATCCAGAATGCCTTAGCAATCAACCGGAACTCCATAGCATCTGCTTATCAATGTCTTAGAAACCACATTGCAACGTGCGAAAAAAACAACAAAAAAAACGTAACAATAATCAATAAGAACGCCCTAACAACCATATAACAATGTACAAAAAAACATCCAGTACTTCATGGCAACACCCTAGCACAGCTCTAAAAAAAACAAAAAAACAAACCTCAAACATTCTTAGCAATGACATAGCAGCACTGAAAAAATAAAAAATAAAATAAATCAACCAATCAATAAAACTAACAACCACCTATCAACCAGTCAGAACTTCAAAGCAACCAGATAAAAACCATCCAGAACATCTTAGTAACCACCTAAACAACCACCCAGAACCCCTAGCAACCGCATAGCAATGCCTGTGGGAAAGTTGCTTACAACCACAAAGTGCTAACAACCACATAGTGTAACTCCTCTGGTTATACTTGCCCTGCTCTGAGTGGGATTCGAACTGGTGTTTCCAGCATTGGAGACACTGAAGCTAAAGATCATAGCCTCTAGCATCAGTCACTAGTGCGCCTTACTAGCTGGCTTCCGTTACGATAGCAACATGCTAAAAACTAATCAAAACACCATAGCAATGGCACTCATCAGTCATCACTAATTTCTTAAGAAAATATAAAAAATCTGCTATAATTATTATAATTCAGTTAGTTATGCTTATGTTTTATAATTCACCACACTGTATTAGAAGTTTCTCACTTCAAGACATAGACAGGTGAATTTCAGATATCTGTGCACTAAAAATCAACCTGGATGTTACATTTACACTGCATGCACTTACGCCACCAGAAAGCACTAGAAAGTTCTTCTCGCATTAGCAGGTCAAATTAAGCGTCAGAGAAGGATGTTTTCGCCAAGCATTTACAAAAACTGGCAGAAACAAACACAAAAGGAAAAACAATTCCATCTGATGAGCTGCTTTTCCACAACAGCAGACTCTGGAATCAAATAAAAGTATACTTCTTCTTGGCCAGTGACTTGCTGTCCTTGTGGATGGGGGAGGTAATTGCGTTGCCCTGTGCGTGAGTGTAATCGAATGATCTCTGAATGATTGTAGGTCTTGCGTTACCCTCTTAATTCAATTTCAAAGTTAATAATCTCACAATGACTTGATTTTGGTAATTTGAGGCCGATAAAGCCTCCAACAACAGTCACTGGGGCAGACGTTTAAATTACATAATGCTATACATCCACAATGGTGAAACTTGAGTGAAAGTGAACCGTTTCCAGATTGGCGATTTCTCTTCGTTTCAATCTGGGGGAGTGTTGAGAATCTCACATGCATTTAAAGGTAATACGTTGACTTTGCTGCAACGTCGAAAGTCTGGAAGGCGACCACGCCAATAGATAACTGTCCATGTTAATGAGAAAGCGCCTCGCGTCTGTCAGCAAACCCATGTACACTCGACCTTCCAAACAAGGGCTTAATTCTACCTTTTGGGCTTTTTAAAAGACCAGAGTGAAAAGTGCTTATTGGTGCAATTAATCATGGGTTTAAACTGGCTCCAGTCGCAATAAAACCCAGCCAATTACATGATAACTCGGTTCTGACGGCACTCACTCAGTCACTTGCATCCCCCCCATCTAATTATTCCTGTGCCATTCCCAGTAAGGAGCTGAGATTTACTCATCAAAGGCGAACGTGAGTGGCACTCGAGAACATCTGGAAGTCTTCACTCAGCATCATACCATGGAAAACCATATAACACCTGTTTTATATATTAACAATACACCGCGTCCCTGCGCAACTCCCAGTTTCCTACATGCTGGGCTCATGTTTATGCCATGGAAATCCAGTCACGTTTGTCCTGCGTTGCTTGGCGACGTTGAAATTGTAGGGCTTTTAGAGATGTAATAGGAACATGCTTCCATCATGCTTTGGTTTGTCTTTGCAGTTCTTACTGAATATTTGGCAAAAACATGCAAGAGATGGGACTGAAATATCTCAGGATGTTGTGCATTACCATGGAGGTTCTTTTGCAAAACACAAGATAAATCTGGCATGAAATGAATTCAAACAGTGAGTTTGATTTGCCAAATTACATCACAATGAAAAGTAACAAATCTACATTTAAAACAAAAACAGCCTTGCAAAACAGATATTGGCAATTGCTTATTACAGCAATGGCTTAACAACCAGTTAGCACACCCTAGCATAGCAACGTAACAAAAACATCAATATCACCTTAGCAACCACCTAGTGACCACCCAGAACCCCTTAGCAACTGCATAGCAACTTAAAGACTACAAAGAACCTCTTAGAAATCATCCTCAGGGTAACAATGCCATAACAAATGGTCAGAACTCTTAAGCAACCGCGTAAAAACATACAGAACACCTTAGCAGCCACCCAGCAAACACACAGTAACCTCTTAGAAACAAACAAACAAAAAAAACCTCAAACCTCCTGAGGATAACAATTACCCTAACAACAATGTGCCCGAATAGCGAATCCGAATTCGGAAAGGCACGGAAAACTAATAATGGGTTCTATGGAGCCACTAAAGGGACATGGTTAGCCGCTTGCTAGCGGTTGCCTGTTACATTACAGTACATCAAATTTTACTTAATACTTACCACACAAATGGATATAATTGTGAGAGAAAGCATTGAAATATATTTTTTTCCTCCCATCTCATATTTATTCCCTTTAGGGTGCCGTAGAAAACGTCATTGCCTTTCCAAACACCGTATTCGGATACGGGGACATCCCTAGTAACAATACCATAACAACCGGTCAGAACTCTGAAGCAACTGCATAAAAAAAACATACAGAACAACTTAGCAACTGCATAGCAACACCCTAGCAACCACATAGTACCCCCTTAGAAACCAAAAAAACCCTCAAGCCTCCTCAGGGTAACAATGCTGTATAAGACTATATAAGAAGTCTTCCTGTGAGTCTAGAAGTGATCTAATGCTTTGTAAGTTGATAATTGAAGTACATCACAATTAAAAGCAACAAATATCAGTATTTAAAACAAAAACAGCCACAGAAAACCAACACTGGCAGGTTTTCTGGCATCCGTCAGTTAGGGAAGCATCAAGTGGGCCGTCATTGGTAAATTGCTCATTACCTGTGAATTGCAGATTGACCACAACAGCAAAAGCCTCCAAATTGGCTGTGAGAAAGCCTCGAAGCCTCCAAGAGCCATTTCTCAAACGCAGCCTAGCACTTAAGACACCCACACTTCTGCGCCTGATGGAAAATTATAACTCGCTGAACAGTCACATACGTAAGCGCGCGAAATAAGCAGGCATTTCTTCAGCCGTAAACAGAACTTACGGAAAACAAAACAAAATTAAATCTCCTTTGTATTTCCAAAAAGGATCGAAATTCCGCTTATTTAATTCTCCAGTAGAATTATGTGACTTTTATGAGGAAAATTACACTAACCGCAAATTGCGCAAAACAATTCCAATACTTTAGGGCTTGACCACTTTAAAATGGGGCTGCGCTGTGATTATAAATATAACTCTTTTACGGCTCTGTTATTACGTACTGAGAAGGGGGAGAGCGGGCCAATCTTGTGGCTGTAGCGCCTGATGGCCTCTCTGATGTGGGCTGGTTGGATGGCACTGCTCTGAGCCTCCGCGCCACAGGCCGCCGCGCTCTGCAACGGAGAAGACAGAGAAAATACAGCTTGTATTATTGCTAATTCAAAAACACGGTGGGAGTCCTGCAGTTTAGTGCACAAACACAAACGCCACACACAAAAGCACACTTTTGGGAATCCAAATCGGCCGGCGCTTTACCTCTGGAGAGATATAAATGCTACGTGTCATTTGATGCTTTATGAACTCGCAGCGCAGGCTGATTCTGATATATAGAGGCCTGACAGTAAACGTTAGTGCTGCATGTGATTGGCTGTAATTGCAGTGTCTCTGAAGTCATTGGAGGGAAGGGAACGATTTCGACTCGGTATCTCTTAGACGGGGGGAAAAACAACTTCCCTATTTGGATGTTTGCAATAAGCATCAGAGAAACTGGAGTCAGTAAAACAGGACGGGTAGGAAAATATTGAGACTTGTTTCTTGCTTAAGTTTCCACTGCATATGAAGGGCTGGAATCTATGATAAGTAGATCTCTGTGTTTTACTTCTAGTGTAAAATAAACAGCACTGGGTTGGTTGTTTGGTTTTCTGAGTGGCCCATTGGTGTGAGTTTGGGGCGGGATTATCTGTTTGTCTGGCAGATGGTAGATTTTGCAAGGCAATAATAGATTAGACTGCCTTAAAATGTTATATGTGACCCTGGATGACAAAACCAGTTTTAAGTATCAATTTTTCAAAATTGAGATTTATACATAATGTGAAAGCTGAATGAATGAGCTTTCCATTGATGTATGGTTTGTTAGGATCAGACAGATATTTGGCTGAGATACAACTATTTGAATATCTGGAATCTGAGGGTGCAAAAAAAAAAAAAAATCAAAATACTGAGAAAATCACCTTTAAAGTTGTCCAAATGGAGTTCTTAGCAATGCATATTACTAATCAAAAATTAAGTTTTAATACATTTACGGTAAGAAATTTACAAAATATCTTCATGGAACATGATCTTTACTTAATATCCTAATGATTTTTGGCATAAAAGAAAAATCGATCATTTTGACCCATACAATGTATTTTTAGCTATTGCTACAAATATACCCCAGCGACTTAAGACTGGTTTTGTGGTCCAGGGACACATATGATATTTGTGAAGAAATTGGCACCACTAGTCATTCAACTTGATGATTCAAATATATGATTTTTGATGTATGTTTTGTAAATTATGTAAAATAGTTTTAATGTATGTTTTAGCTCAGAATGATCAATAATATAGAATAATAATGGTGATGATTATATAATTATTATTATATTTACAAATAATTCATAATTATTTATTAAAATGTATTATTATTAGGGCATTGTTTGATAATTTAATCATTATATATACACACATACAAACATTCTATAATAAACATACTATAATAAGAAGATGAAAAGAAATTAAACAATAATTAATTACTTACATTTATGCAATTAGCAAACACTTATCCAAAGCAACTTCAAAGGAGGAACAAAAGCAATTAGTCAGAGCCAATAATATTTGTAATATACATGCCATAACATTTATAAAATAATTGATTTTATAAATAAAAAAATAATAACAATAATAGATTATTGTTGTTGTTGTTATTATTATTATTATAATATTATGATGATTCAATTCTTAAGCAGTGCATTATTAATAATTAAAAAATATGAAAAATTCTTTATATATTAATATTATATTGTAATATTATTATTATTTTATTTATTTTTTAATAATAATATCACCATCATCATTATTTTTCTGTATTATATATAATTCTAAGCTAAAATATACATTAAAAATCTATTTAAAAAAAAAAATCATTTAGAAAACCTTTAAGGAAATCATACATTTCACTATTCAAGTCCATGTTAAATGTGAACAAATGACTAGGGATGCCAAAATGACACACTTCATCTTGTGTGATAAAGCAGAAATATTTCTGGTTCAACATTACTTAAAGCATTTTATTTTATGAAGAAACAGGTAGCCCTGCCCCCAACTCCCCCCCCATTGGTTGAGCCTGTTGTTATGTCTGGCCCAGTCGGGTTTCACAAATAAACAGACTGCAATTCCATAAAACAGACACTAGTGGCGCAGTGATCACACACTGTCTATAACTGGAGGCTAGCTACATAATCTCGACATAATATAGATGATCTGTCAATATTTCTGTACCTTCTTCCTCTTCCTCTGTTTGACCTTACTGCTGCCATCTTGGTTCGGCCCACCATTGCCCTGAGCCATGGAGTGCATCTTTCCCTGGTGTCCCGTCAGAGGGCCGCTGGGAGTGGACGGCGGCGTGTTTTCCGGGGAGTCCGTCTCCTTTTTAGTGCTTGTAGCCTAAAGATCAGACCGGACCAGAAAAGCACAAATTCCTCATTATTTTTCCAAGAGTGACATTAGATGACAGCTACACATACAATATCACAGTGTGCCCGACCTTCTCATACACAACACTCGCTTTTAGGAAACTCATGACGCAGAAAGGTCACGGCTACAAAACACGACCCTGAAAACATCACCTGCAGTCTTACGACACGTCTCGGTCCTATCGCTCAAACCACAGGGTCATTCTGTCACTCTCGCCACATGGGAACGCGGCCGACCCCCAAGGATCAGGAGAAAAACAATACTGGAATTCAGGCTAAAAAATACCATGTGCGCTTCCAGACCCGGAGTGGCCTTGGCCGAGTCCGAGAGAGAGAGAGAGACAGATGAGGTTTTCGTGGTTTCAGTGACACAGAAGTCCATCCATGGAACGGATCCCGCAGCTCAAAACCACCTTGGACAAACTTGGCGGTTCTACTTGGAGAGAGGTCAAAGCCGCAGAGCAGGACGCTCTTGTTTGGTTTTCTTCTCCAAAGGACAAGCGCTCGGAGAAAGCTGCTGACATGACTGTTATCACCAGAAAAGCCATTTGAACTATTCCATAGCATCACCAAACAGCAACTAACATGATAAAACATATTTTAATAGTGGATTAGAGAAAAATAATGGATAATGTAGATGCTTCCCAGTAAAGAATATCATTCACATGCAGCTTAAACCAAACAAACAACACATTAGTGGCCAAATAACTGACTTCCTTTCTAGAAAATCTAGTAGACAATGACTGACTGAAAGGAATAGTTCATCCCAAAAATGAAAAATGAAAATCCTGTCATCATTTACTCACCCAAAATAATTTTCTGTTGAAAATAAAAAAAATATGTTCATTTGCTTTTATTGCACTTTTACTGTATGTTGCAATTTTAGGAGCTTGCTTGCATTTGTCACAATTCACTTCCATTGTGTTCTGCTAAACATCTCCTTGTCCTGAAGGTGAATTAATAAAAGCAAATAAATGACAGGATTTTTATTTTTTAAGGGGAACTATCCCTTTAACCACAGTTTATAATTCCCAAATAAACATTACGTTATCATAGTATTATGTATACACAATAATTATGTATACTGTATATATACACACACACAATTTTGGGGGGATCCATACCTTTAAAAACAATTTGTAATTTCCAAATAAACATCCAGTGTTAATATAGTGTTATTTATGTTCTATTATAGTACTTTAATATTTTTATTTATATTATATTTTTTTTAATTTTTAGTAATTTTGTTATGTGCTTTTGTCATTTTTTTTTATTTTATTTTTTTTATATATTTCTATTTTTATTTCAGTTTTAGTTTTAGTTTATTTTAGGACATCAACTTAAACTTATTTTATTTCACTTAGTTGCCAATGAAACATTTCTAATTTTCATTAAAACTTTTATCTAATGCTATTTTAACTTTATTTCAATTAATAAAAATGATTTCTAATAGTCGTTTAGTTAACAATAACAACACTGATTACCAAAAAGTAAACTGAAAAGTGTTTTGTTTACCTCCGCCGAGGAGTTGCAGTACTGGATGAAAGTTGCTGATATGGCGTGTTGAAACGGATCGCCTGTTTTGGGAGTCATATCTTGTTTAACCAATAGGGCAAGGTCAACAACCTAAAATATAAAACCATATCAGCTTATGAGTAACGCCATTTGATATGAAGAACAAGATGATAATATTTTTCCCAGGAAACATCATACTGAACGAAGAAAGCACTGGGACGCTTCAAAAGAGCTTATTTTCAGGGTTTTTATTGCACTGGAAACAGAGACTGAGTGAAAGTAAATGTCAGAGTGATTTCCTGAAATGAGACAGTTTGTGGTTTTTGTGAATCTGAAGCACTGCAGCTCACCTGGGCCACCGTCTCGTAGGCCAGATAGGACAGGATCTCCATGGACATGGCGTTGGGCTTCACATCCAGACTGCTGCAGTCCAGCCACTCGCGGAATTTCGAGGCCTTCTTAGCTAAACAGAGCAGACAGTTTGAGTGAGAATATGATGTTCTGATGCACACTATAAAAATGATTGTAATTTTCATGGTAAAAGACTCTAAAGATGCTACAGTAAAAAAAAAAAAAACTGTTAATTGGTTCTCTTACTATATATGGTGAAAAACCCTAACAGGACATAAAATACTGTTAAATTTACTGTATATTAACATCAGTTAATAAAATTTAGTTTTTACTGTAAATTTAAATTCAATCTGTAAAACAAAATACTGGAGTTATTTTATTTTTTTTTACAGGAAAGCTCTGGAAACCACAGCTGCTGGGTTTTCACTAAACTTCATGGATCAGCGTTGAAAATTAATTATAGACTATATCAGAAACGTTTCATTTACAAAGTTCAGTCTGACTACAAAAATGACGAACTGTATGATTTATCTTGCTCCATTGGCAAGGAAAGTTTACAGAAGATCTGTTGCTTAAAAAGCAATTGGAAGTTTCAGAATGGCAAACTACCTATTTAGTGTGCATATTGTAAGTTTCCTGTATGTATGGAATATGGATTACATATTTAGCAGACACTTATCCAAAGTGAGGAGCAGTTTGTCAAAACCAAATTTCAGTAAAAACTAGATTAGAAAACAAATACTGGCAAAATGTACAGGATAGAACTTTGTGAGATACTATATATATATCCAACAATGCAATGCACTTTCCATTTGACTTTTCATTTCTAATGTGGTAAAAAATCAGCTGATTTCTTAATTTGATTCATTACTTTGATTATTATAAAATTTTAATCATTATAAAATTTGACCTTTTTAACATAAAATTGGATTAAAAATGCTAAATGTTTTACTTGGTAGATGAAAACAGGTCAATTGCTGAACTGAAGGAATAGATCAACCAGACATGAAAATTTGCTGAAAATGTGCTCACCCTCAGGTCATCCAAGATGTACATGAGTTTTTCTTTATCAGATTTGGAGAAATGCAGTATTCCATCACTTGCTCACCAATGGATCCTCTGCAGTGAATGGGTGCCGTCAGAATGAGAGTCCAAACAGCTGATAAAAACATCACAATAATCCACACCACTCCAGTCCATCAATTAATGTCTTGAGAAGACAAAAGATGTGTGTTTGTAAGAAACAAATAATCATTAAGGCATTTTTAATTTCAGACTGTTGCTTCTGGCCAAAATACGAGTCCATAATCTATAATAACACTTCCTCCAGTGACAAAGCCCATCTCCTGTTGTCTCTCACATCAAAATCCACCAACATATTTGTTTAGAGCTGTTTTAGACTGTTTTAGCTTATAAATGGTGCTTGATCTGTGCAGATTTCTCTCCTGATTCATATGAGACAACTTTTTCACCGGAGGAAGCGTTATTATGGATCATGGACTCATATTTTAGCTGGAGGCAATGGTTTAAAGTTTAAAAACACCTTAAACACACCTGCAAACATGCAGCTTTTGTCTTCTCAAGATGTTAATTGATGGACCGGAGTGGTGTGGATTACTTGTGATGTTTTTATCAGCTGTTTGGACTCTCATTCTGATGGCACCCATTCACTGCAAGTGATGTAATGCTACATTTCTCCAAATCTGATGAAGAAACAAACTCGTCTGCATCTTGGATGGCATGAAAGTGAGCCAATTGTCAGCTAATTTTTATTTTTGGATGAACCATTCCTTTAAACATGCACACAATATGACATCAATAATATACCATACTAACATAACTGCTTGAAATGATCAGCACTGCATACTGCATTCCTTTTCTACACACTATTAAAAAATATCAGGCAAAATACAATGTACACTGCACAAGTACAATAAGGTATTTAATGTCAGACATACCCTATGTAACCACAAATGCTCAATTTCCGGCCCTGTGACGTGTTATCGGTCAGATTTAGTGTGTACTCAGCATCAGTGTTGTGTAACAGGGTTATTCAGGCACATTTACTGCGCTGCTGTCCCGACCTGCAGCTCGATGCCAGTAAGACATCACAGTTACTGGAGCGGCACAAAGCCAGTGAACATGTTATTAGCGCTGAAATGTGGCCTTCAGAAGCCAGCAGTGGTGTGTTCACAATCCCACAGCTGTGTTCTTACAAGCCCTCGGGCGCAGAACTGCCAACCGAACAACTCATCAGAGACGATATCTGACGCGCTGCAACTGACATGAGGAGTGCTGTACTTTACACTGACACAACAAACCATACCTGACACGCTCACAGAGCAACAAAACAGATGCATTCATCAGTGCACATGCAGTGAATCCTAGAAAAGCATTCCTGTAGCTCAAACAGCAGAATGCTGGCAACACCAAGGTCATGGGTTTGATTCCCAAGGAATGTATGAGCTGATAAAACACACACCTTTAATGCAATATAAGTCACTTGGGATCAAAGTGGCTAACGAATGCATAAATGAAACAAAATCATGTTTGTGAACGAATACTCACAGAAACTCAGCTGTCGACTTTCACAGAAGTCACTGTACTGACTGGAATCCATGTTTCTGGTCATCTTCTCAATTCTCTATAAAAAAATTAAAAGTAGAACATTAACTATTATCCTTAATATCATGTGTCAACATCACAAAACACATTTCAAGAAAACATGAGCAATGCAAGTCTAGTGCACTATTGTTTTTGAAAGGTCTCTTCTGCTCACCAAGGCTGCATTTTTATGATCAAATAATCCAGAAAAATCAGTAATATTGTGAAATATTATTACAATTTAGAACGGCTGTTTTCTATTTGAATATATTTTAAAATGTAATTTATTCCTGTGATGCAAAGATGAATTTTCAGCGTCATTACTCCAATCTTCAGTGTCATGTGATCCTTTAAAAATCATTCTAATATGCTGATTTGGTGCTCAAGAAACATTTCTGATTATCAGTGTTGAAAACAGTTGTGCTGCTTCATATTTTTCTGCAAACTGCCATCATTTTTATTTTTCAGGATTCTTTGATGAATAAAAAGTTGAAAAAAAAACAGCAATTATTTGAAATAGAATCCTTTTGCAACATTATAAATGTCTTTACAGTCACTTTTGAGCAATTTAATGCATTCTTGCTGAACAAAAGTATTAATTTCTTAAAAAAAAAAAATAAAATAGCTTACTAAATATGGTAATAATTTTTTGAATCCCATAATAATCCCTTCAATGAATATACTGCTATATCTACAGAGCTACTGTGTGACGAAACGGTTTAAACCGCAGTTTTATCAGCTGCTCTAAGGATTCAACAAGATGACGGTCGTCATTATTTCCTCGTTTTAACGCCCTGTGATGAAACGGCGTAACATAACAAGAGAAGGACCGTCTGTGTAAACTTTAAGAGAGCTGTGTGCAGTAATGAACCCTCTTAATAGCAACCCAACAGGTCTGACTCAGATTTACAGCTGAGCGTGTTAAGTTGCAGGTCAGAACCTATAATTAGATGTTTCCTCATCCTGGACCAATTTCATACCTTCACATAACAGTCAATTTGAGCTCTCCACCAAGCCATGTGTCATAAAACATAAAGGCTCAAGGTTTACGACTGCTTTTTTTCTTCCTCGTGCCGCAGAGGATCTGTTTTACGGTCTACAGAGAGCCGCGTCTCCGAGAAGCGTCGGGTTCGAGGCTGAGGACAGTCTGACGTGACGCTCGGGGCTCCGGGCCCGACGCGAGGCAGCCTGGATCGCTTACAGGCCACCCAAACCAACCGGAGTCTTTTTATTTAGTTAGCTGGCAGTCATTGGAAATTCCATCTTTGAAAATACATATTAATGATGCCGAGCGCCTGCTCGTTACACGGCGCTGGAACTGCGATTTCTATTAGCGTCGTTAAGAGCCGAACGGAGGTCTCGTTTTGCACTCGGAGGGGGAATTCGCAGCAGTCTCGGTGTCTGGGTCCCGCTCCAAATTGGGCCGCGAGTGATACGAGACTGGAGCCGCTGCACTTTTAAATAACTCTTGTCAAGCGGCTGGCTTGAGACAGGAGAAATGTTTTGACTGTGGCTTATTGACTGAAAAGAGCAGCGGGGGGATTCGATGTTTGAATACTATGTTTAGCCGCTGATTAAATCAAAACGTTGACCCACCTGCTAATAGCCAAATTACACCCACAACTGACGCGGCGGCCGTATAGGAGGACGTTGGCAAATATTTGATTTGGCTGCTGGAGGCTTTCATTTCGTGCCAGTGTGGTCTGGATAAAGGGAATCTCAATTTGTACCACTGCTAGCGATGAGATTTCCATAGGCCGAGGCCCAAGATATATTCTGGATATCTAGTGTAGTGCTGTGTATTTCAATGCGCGTCACTCGGTGATTAACAGCCCGAGGCAGGCTAGAATTAAATTTGTGGGCCATTTCATTCAGACACGCGGCTAAGTTTAGACGATCAAACGCAGATGGGTTTAAAGCGCCTCTGTTTTTGTGTGAAAGAGAGTCAGTGTTGTAGATACGAGGCTTTGGGAGAGATTTAAATGAGCCGTAACATCACTCTCATGTTGAAGAAACTCCTGATGATACAATTTGAATTTCAGTCATCACTGAAAGAGCAAATGAGAAAACAAATCCACTAGCAACTTCCTGAACCTATTAAGGGTCACAATCATTGTGATAAAACATATGTAGTTCATGTACTGCAAAACGTTTTTCTAATGCCAAAAACAATCTTTGGTGCAGTTCATTTTGTAATTGATGGCATACTCGGTCTGAGAACAGTTTGCATTAACCACTCCAAACAAACTCATAGGCAGTGTGAACGCAAAATGCTTCAGGTTCACTTTCACTTCATATGCATGCAATTCCCAATATTTTTGAGCATTACATGCTACCATATATTAATTATAATGGTAACATGCAAAGATGCTGAAGACTTATTTAAATGCTACGGGGGAAAAACACTCATCATGTGTACACAAAGAAACTTAACTTAAACTAACCAGATCAAAGTGGAAATACTATATTATTATTATTATAACACATTTCTTATTTTCAATTTAAGAACTGTAATTAAAAAATATATATGTTAAAGCATTATTATGGCATTGTATATGGTAAAAATAATATGATATAGAATGTCAATAGTGGCCTTGGTTTCAATAAATAAATAAATACTCTTAATGGAAACCGGATCAAATTACACATCTAAATTAAAAATAAATAATTTAATTATTTTAAAAATCAATATAACACTCAATTTCATTAATTAATTGATATAATTAATGTACAATAAATTTTCATTTTAGGAATTATATTACAGTTAAAATAATATGGTAAAAGTATTATTATGGCATTGTTTATGGTAAAAAGAGGTCTTGGACGGACGGATGGATAAATGAATAAATAAAAAAAAGATCCACTTTCAAATGCAGGGACAGTAGCTGAGTTTCGAGAAGCTAATCTTTTCAAAGTTAAAAAAAAAAAACAAAAAAAAACAAATGTGTTTCTGACAAGTTGTTCAAGCGGATGACGGTGGTATTGGTAACCTAGCAACCAACAGTAAAAAAAAAAAAAAAAAAAAAACACGGATATACACCATCATCGGAAACAGCCGATTAGTCACATGGGTTTAATGTTCGCTACGTCAGAATTGATTCGGCAAATGCATTTCAGTCTTCCATTATTCTCATTAACTCTTTTTCGCACAAGTCAAAAACCACCTCAAGTGAGTGTTTAAAAAAAAACTCTTTTTTTTTTTCTTAAATTAAGCATTTCCATCCCTCATTTATGATGCAATACTTTAAAATGTGCATAATACAGGGTGATGGAAACATAGTCAATGTGTATTCATGCAACAAAAAAACAACTCAATTTCACTCAAGTCCACACAAAGACATCTGAGTTTGATTCTTTAAAGAGAAAACACTCTCAAAGAGACTTTTATCATGTCATTCAGACTCAAAAACTTACAGTATATCAACTAGTTTACAGTTCACATTACTGTTCTTTCAAGGAAAATCTGAAAGTGGAAAAAACAACCCAAAACTGTCCAAAGTTCGGTGAAAACCCAAGCAAGTAAAAGTGCAAGAGTTTACATTGCCGTTTTCGGCATTTACGATTTCCTAGGGAATTTGAAAAGTACAGATCACCAGTGTCTCAGAATAGCATCCTGCTGTCATCATGGCATTAAAGCAAAACAATGCGGATCCCACACATCATGACAAAAACACTTTTAAACATTCCCATCTGAACGCGGCCGGGAAAATAACAGATTGTCAAGAGATCTTAGAGGGTCCTTGGGAAGATGGATGATCTGCCGGAGGAAATACAATCCACACACCGCTAACAAAAGAGAGGCCATCGCCGGCTGATCAAGTGTAGCAGCGCGCGGGTGAATTATACCCTCGCCCGAGCCGATCGCGGACGCCCTGGACTGGACATCTGACAGATGCTTGACCTCTGAGCTGCGGCTTTGGAAATCCTATGAAATAATGGCCTGAGTGTTTACACAAGTGTTGTAGTTTATTCACAGCAGTGAGAAAATCTGGAGAGTAAATGGACGATGCAAATGAGGGCTTTGAAATGGTCTCATTCACTGTAATAAAAGTGCTACTAGTAGCAAGAGACTGATATAATAGCTATAATCAGAACATATTTGGCTGCTTTGGCAAATGGACTTCTGGTTTTCAAATACTCTAATATTTGATTAATGACAGAAAATTCTGAATCCTAAATATTTCTTCATCTTTTCTAAAATATTTATATATAGAACAATAAGCATTTAATAAACAATGAAATAATACATCATTTATATAAGAAAATATATAATAATATGGAGACATACATATAAGATAATCATTTATATAATACAAAATATACACATATACATTATATATATATATATATATATATATATACATACACACATATACATATACATACACACACACATATAAAATATTATAATTATAATATTAAGTTACATATATTCTAAATGTTTGTTAATTTGTTAAAAAGTTTACCATTTTGTAATTTATTTATTTTTTATACGCACCCATGTAACAAAATAATTACAAAACAAACATTTAAATACATATAAATACATTTTATACATACAGAAGATTATAAAGAATAATTTAATATAATGACAAATAAATGTTAATATTTTATATAATAAAATTATACAAATTATTATTGATCAACAAATTATAATTGTTTTATATATATATATATATATTTTTTTTTTTACTATAATAATAATTTATATAAATTTAGAAAATGTAGAATTATATATAAATCTGACAAGTAAGCATTAGCATTTAAAATGTAATAATTATAAACTAATTTAAGAAGTTAAAATACATATGTGTGTGTGGTGTAAAAAAAAAAAAAAAAAAAACTTCTGGGGAAAGAAAAGAAAAGTGGAAAAAAGGTAACTTATTCTGAATTCTGACAACTACATGATCACCCATAACATGTCCTGTATGCAGCAGGTAAGGCGAGCAGATGGAGGTGCGCAGGGAAACCAGACATGTGCTGTTAGCCACAGAAGAGCTAGTTAAGGAAGACGAGGGAGCGGCGGGTGAACAGGGCACTAGATAAAGCAGCACAGTGCCGTGTGGTTAAACCATAAAGCTCCTCTCTCCAGGACTTCATGAGTGGGGCAAAGTGGGAGGCCCAGAAGGATATGGTTCCTTATTCCCAAAAGGTTGTCCTGATAGCTAAAACATACCCATTAAAACACTCAGTAGGAACAAAGTTTTGGGGGAAACCGCAGGCTTTCTTGGCCACATCCAGAACCGTTTTAATTGAGACGGGACGTATAACGTCTCATGGTAATACCCCCTTATCCACAGTTCTTGCTTTAGACCTTTAATTACATCTTTCAGCTGTGGCCATTTATTTAACTCGGCACAGTGAGAACAAAAAGACAGAGTTCATGCTCATATCACAGAGATTCAGAGCGTTTATTCACGTATCGATGTCTGATAAAGAATCACATCCCCTCATTGCTTTCCCAGATTAGACTGAAAACACTCCTGTTGTCATTTGACAGGTCAACTCCTGCTCTCTGGTTTCACTCGTGGTGTATTTGCATGTCCGTCTGCTGTGCACAGAGGAAAATATCACGATGGAAACTCAGATGAGATGTTAAGACTATTAGTGGAGGATGATGAAACCCAGTCGGACCTACTGACAGCAGTCTGAGCCTCGCTTTCTTGTCTTTTATGGAGCACAAGTATCAAAACCACATGTTTCAGTGTCGTCTCAATATCAGGTGCTTCTGTGGTTCGCAACTGCGTGTTTAAACACCTTGTTTGGGTCAAACTTCTGTTCCACAATGACTACAGGAATAAAGTGCGCTTGTTCGTAGTGTCATTTAAGTGCACACACTGTCTGAGCTCTTTGAGCACTTGATTCACTGAAGAAATTACTGACGGTTAGTATTTGCACAGATAACCGCAATCTGGACAGAATAACTTGAAAAAAACAATGCTGAAAAAAATCCACAAAATCTTTTACTAGACTACAGTCACTGCTGCCACAATCACACAAAAAATCTACATAATTTCTCTTATCAGCATTTTTAGAGTCAAAATAACTGAATTACATTATTATTTGTTCAATAATTTCCAGTTTTTAGTTATAATTCAAATAATATGGTAAAATTATTATTATAGCATGGCATATGGTTAAAATAACATGGTTTGGTATATAATGTGTTAAACATGATTTAAATAAATAAATAAATAAATAAATGGAAACTGGATCAAATGAACCAAAGTGGACTAAAAAGACATGAGTCTACTTTCAAATATAGGGACATTTTGAATTAATATAAATAAATAAATAAAAATTCAATTTCAATTCAATTTCACTCAATTACAAGAAATATATTCTTTTTGTACAATTCATTTTCAATTTATTAAGAATTATATTAGACTTAAATATGGAATGGTATATGGTCAAACTAATATGTTATGAAATATAATCTGGAAAAATGGTCTTGATTAAGTAAAAAAAATAATGTAAATAAAACAAAAAATGATATATACAGTCATGACCAAAAATATCGGCACCCTTGGTAAATATGATCAAAGATGGCTGTGAAAATGAATCTGCATTGTTAATCCTTTTGATCTTTTATTAAAAAAAAAAAAATCACAAAAATCTAACCTTTCATTGGATAATAAGAATTTAAAATGGGGGGAAATATCATTATGAAACACGTTGGACACAATTATTGGCACCCCTAGAAATTCTTATAAGTAAAATATCTCTGAAGTATATTCCCATTCATATTCACAATTTTTAGCGCTCCAGGGTGATTATGAACATGAAATTATCCAGCCATGGCTTCCTGTTTCACAGAAATATAAATAGGAGGGAAAACAAAGCCCAAATTCCCTTAATCATCCATCACAATGAGAAAAACCAAAGAATGCATTTCTGATGTGCAGCAAAAGATAATTGAGCTTCACAAATTAGTGAAGTGGCTTTAAGAAAAGAGCTAGAGCAGTGGAAATTCCCATTTCCACCATCAGGGCAATAATTAAGAATTTCCAATCAACATAAAAAGTTACGAAACTGCCTGGAGGACGTGTGTCTATATCGTCCTAATGCACGGGGAGGAGGAGAGTTTGAGTGGCTAAAGACTCTCCAAAGACCACAGTTGGAGAATTGCAGAAAATAGTTGAGTCTTGGGGTCAGAAAACCTTTTAAAAAATTGTCAAACAGCACCTACATCACCACATGTTGTTTGGGAGGGTTTCAAGAAAAATTCTCCTCGCTCATCCAAAAACAAACTCCAGCATATTCAGTTATCAGACACGACTGGAACTTCAAATGGGACTGACTTCTATGGTCAGATGAAACTAAAAAATGAGTTTTTTAGCAGCAAACACTCAAGACGGGTTTGGTGAACACAGGGATAAAAAGTACCCCATGTGTACAATGAAATATACTGCTGTATTTTTGATGTTGTGGGCCTATATTTCTGCTGGAGGTCCTGGACATCTTGTTTAGACACATGGCATCATGGATTCTATCAAATACCAACAGATAAAAATCAATAAGTGACTGACTCTGTTAGAAATCTTATAATGGGCCATGTTTGGATCTTCCAACCGCATAATAATCCAAACACAAACCTCAAAACAACACAAAATGGGTCACTGAGCACAAAACCAAGCTTCTGCTGGCCATTCCAGTCCTCTGACCTGAACCCTGTAGAAAATGAGTGAACTGAAGAGAAGAAGCTGTGAATCTAAAGGGTCTGGAGTGATTCTGGATGAAGGAATGGTCTCTGATCTCTTGTCAGGTGTCTCTAACCTCATCAGGCATTATAGGAGAACATTTAGAGCTGTTAAACTGGCAAATGGAGGTTTCAAAAAGTATTGAATAAAAGGGTGCCGTTAATTGTGGCCAATGTGTATTAGAGAAAACATTTATTTCATAATGATATTTCCCCATTTTAAATTCTTATTATCCAATGAAAGGATAGATTTTTGTGAAGTTTTAAAATAAAAGATCAAAAGGATTAACAATGCAGATTAATTTCCACAGCCTTCTTTGATCATATTTACCAAGGGTGCCAATATTTTTGGCCATGACTGTATGTGTGTGTGTGTGTGTGTGTGTGTGTGTGTGTGTGTGTATATATATATATATATATATATATATATATATAAAAAGAATGAAGCGCTCCTACTTTTTCTGTGACCGCAGGACAATTCCCTCAATTTCTCCCACAGTCCCAGTCTGTGCCGTCCACCCTCGCTGAAGCGTGCACATTTCTGCTCTCGCCTCCTACTCACCTCCAGCCGCTCCTGCTTGACTTCATCCACCTCCTCTTCCTCCACCAGCGTCAGGAATTCCCCGGTCTGGTCGATGGAGCTCATGAAGTCCTGCAGCAAACGCTGCCTCTTGTTGACGCTGCTGCTGCTGCTGCTGCTGCTGCATTTGTCTGTGAGAGGACAGAAACAGTCAGAGCACATCTGCAGGCCAGCTGAGATCCAGCGGCCCACTCGCCTGCTTCACCTGAGTCATGAAGACCTCTGACACACGCTTACATCTCACACAAATACAGGCCAAAACTCCTTTCAAATCTGCTATAGAACAAAATTATACCTGCTTGAATGACAAAAAATGCTCATAATAAAAGACGGGATGTGGTTTAGTCTCTTAAAAATGTTAAAATCAATGGATTTGAATGATCTGTTAAGTGTTTTATTGGAGAAAGAAAATGTTATTTAAGAGAATTTGAAATGGTTTAATCTTTGCCATAATCCATTACAATGACAGATACTACAAACTAGTGAAAATATTGTCCAGTATTGACTGATAAATACCCACTATCAAGATATGACAATTGTTATTGGTCCAGTATATTGTGCATCCTCAGTTAAATGCCTGAAATGACTGTAGACAAATATAAATTATGCATTTATATAAAGGTTTTTATTTATTCTTTTCTTTTTACAAAACTATTTGTAATGCGTAAATATGCATATCAGTAAACGCATGTAAATATAACACTTGATGATGGCTTTTCCTTCACTGTCCACTCCAAAATTATTTATGATAATATATAATAAATATATAAGAGTATACATATGTATTAATTAATTTATTATTATATTTAATGTGTTAAGAATATGTAAGTATTAATAATGTTATACTACTTTACTATTACTATCTTAAAATTATTAATAATTACTATTATAATAAATTCTTATAATGTATATTATATACATTATATAATTATATATATAACATTTTTAATGAACATTAACATTTATTAATGTTAACATCACATTAGCATAATAATTAAATAATGAATAAAATCTTATTTTTAAGAATCGTAATACAGTATATTACTGTGTGTGTAAAAGCACAAATAATCATTTTAATATAATATATTGTATGTTTAATGTAAATTTAAAATGTATGTAATGAATGTTAATAATGTACATTTAATGTATAATTATATATAATATAGTTTTAAAATGTATAATTACTACTATATATATATATATATATATATATATATATATATATATATATATATATATATATATATATATATATATATATATATATATATATATATATATATATATATATATATATATATATATTAATGTACATGATTAACATTTATTTATGTTAATATTACATTAACATAATAACTAACTAAATATTATTTTAAATAAAAATATTATATTAGTTGGAGAGGAAAAGCCTCATCATATAATCATTATTCTTATCATATAATCATTATTCTTATCATCATATTATAATATATATTTATTCATTTATTAATAATTTAAAATAGATAAATGATAATATGTACATTTAAAACATAATTACATATAATTTTAAAATGTATAACTATTACAATATATTTTAATGTACATTATTAACATGCAAATGCAATCTTATTTTTAAAGAATAATAATATATTAGTTAGGGTGGAAAAGCATCGTCAAGTGTCCATCAAACATTTTCCTTCTTCACTAACATCCCATGATGCTCCTCATGAAGTTGGTTAATGAATGTCCAGAGTGAGCAGAGCTGGAATCCAGACTAATAAGCAGCTGAAATATGAGAGATTTTTCATCTGTGTCACATTGTGTCCACTATGTACAGAATTCCCACAGCAGCGTAAAATCACGCTCTACCACAGCAAACTACTTTCACTTTTTCCAGCATGTTTATGCGGTTCAGCGTCAGCGGGCATTACGGGCCTAAAGCTCCAGGGTGGGAAAATGAAAAAAAAGAAGGAAAATGTTAATTAAATGAAAGGAAATACACTGATTAAACACACTTCTGTGAAGTAACGTCTGGTTGTGAATGACAGAAATAGCCCCAGAAAATGTTTAATCAAGGTTACTGAATTTATGACACCTAAATAACAGCTCGTTTTATGGGCTTCAGGTTCGTTGGGACTGGCACGGCACAGCCTTGAACAGACTATAATTGTGGACTTCCTCTGTAAACGCTGCAATTCAATCAAACGGTAAAAACGTCAGTTTGTATAAACTCACTTTTAAATGATACAAATACCTTGACGTACATAATTAGTAGTGTATTTCGGGCTTTAAAGAATCCTTAATTTGACATCTGATTCAATATTTGGATGAATAAGAGGCCTTGGAAAATCTTGGTTTGGACAAATAGTTAATCTAATAATGATGAAATGGTGCATTAAAATCTAACTATATAAACACTAGTAAAACATCTTTGATCTGATGACCTTGTCCTTCAAAATTAAAAAGTACAAGTAAAAAAAAAATAGCATTCTAAACGTGCCTGTAACCGAAGTGCTTTGAACACAGCAGATTAAAATGCAAAACTGCATAAAAATTAATTGAAGTTTGCATATAATGCATTTTTTTCTAGACTTACACCTTAAATTTAACTGAGTACGTTTATTGAGCAATTTGACTAAATGTATAAACAAGATCAACTAACAGTGTTTGCGACCCAATTTCTGTCCGCAACTACTTGTTAGCCTTAGTTTCATTTAGCAGCTCTAATCTATGGAAGCCCGTTTCCGCCACTGAATAAAAAAAATCAAAAAGGTCATTTTGATGTTTCATCACAATTCAGATTTTTATATCATAATTCTGAGTTTCTCTCGCAATTGTGACTTTTTTTCAAGCAATTCTGACTATAATACGCAACTGCCTGTTTATATCATACAATTTTTTTTTTTAAAGAATTGCGATTATCAGAAAATCTCCCAAATCTGACTTCACTTCTCAAAATTCTGACTTTATAAAATCGCAATTGCACATTTATATCTCAATTCTGTGAACAAAAAGTCCGAATTGTGAGATAAAAACTCGCAATTACCTTTTATTTTTAATTCAGTGGCGGAAACAGGCTTCCATTCTAATCGAACTGGCATGAAGATACTAAGATATTATTAACATTATGATTTTCTGTAAATCTGACATGACTAAATGGGATTTATGTCACACAAAAAGGAAAGCAGTTTGATGAATTGCTCACAATAAAACCATACAGGAACACACAGTAAAAAAATAAACAGCACTTCACAATGACAATCTCCTGCTCTACTGTATCTGAGCCCAGATCTGCTGAGCAACCTAAAAAAAGACAATAGCGGTTGAACAGAAGTTCCTCATTTGCTGTTTAGTTTTGTTTTAGGGGTCATTGCACGAACACTGCATGGAAAGAAATCGAAACCTATGTTCTCGCTCTACATTGCCCTCTTTTGCAACCCTCCGAACGCACCACACCAGAGCAAAACCACCTCCTGTCACGGGCCGGCTCCCACCGCAGGCCTCCGAGCACTCGCACCGAAACAATTCCCTCCTAGATTTTATATCGCATGCAATAATGCAGATAATAGAGAAGAGAATCAGAGAAGATTCTTTGGGGTCAGAAACTTTCAGAAGAGCAACACATTGCAGACAGCGAGCCATGGAAAAGCATCTGCGTTCAGACAGGGAGACTCCGCCATCCAAACGCTGCATTTCACTGTTCTTCCATTTCTCAAGTTACACTCTAGATGAGGAGCAAGAGTCCTAATGACACTCCGCATGACATTACGCTGCTTGTGCGGATGGTTTTCCTCCTTCATGCTCGTTTTTTGGTGATATTGATGAGGGAGTGCTGTTCAAAGCAGATTCATGCCAAAGCTTCTGTCTGCATTTTGGTTAATGACTCTCGCTGATTGACTGTGGTGTACAAAATTACCCCTTGACTCCGCTCGTTATGCGCGGCTTCGCCATTTAAGGCAACGGCTAAATGGTAAAATGCTGTTGATGGGGAACATTTTTTGAATATCTTACGAACAAAATCATTCATATGGAAAACATGCTAAGCGGCAAAATGTATGAAAGTACAACACACCAACTAGATTTGGGAATTGAGAACAGGTTCTCCTTCAGCGGTACCATTTTTTAAATCATTTTCATGATGTTCCGATCCATTCTAAAGGATTTGAATTTTTGAATTCTTGAATTCTAACAAAGAATGGTTTGTTGTCATGCGATCAACATGCATCTTATTTTCTGTCAGCAATGCATGTGATTCAACAATAAATAAACACTTGATTCATTGACTCTCAACTTTGAATAAGTGGCAGACCATAAAATGGTTGAATATATTGGAAAATACTACACATATCGCACCTGAATCCAGCAGATCTTCATCTTCGATGGTTTTGAGGACTCTGGATTTGTAGTCTCTGAACTGCATGTACCTGATGAGCCGCCGTAATTTTTTCTGATAGAAAAAAATAACAGGTTTACACCGTGTCCTAACTACACGCGACAAGCAATTTGGATGTCCACACCAGACAAAATAACACCAGCCAATCAGAAGCGTGTGTGGGTGGGCTCGCTCTGGAAGCAAACTGCTCTCGCAACGAAATGGATACGTTTTTAATCTAATTCATAAATGTTACACATCATTAAATGTACATACTGAGTGACTGATAACATCTTTGTCATGCAATACACTCCACTCCAGTTTTAACGGTCATCTTTGCTTTAATTTATTTTCAAGATCTGAGGTAAACTTTCTGTTGTTGCTTTCAGTATGGCTATAAGATTTAAACTCATATTAGACACGTTTAACTTTGAATAAAGCACATAATAAAGCAGTGAATAAAGCAGTGTTAGCGTTCAAACTAAAACAATCTCCATCCATCCCACAAAATGCTTTCCATCCAATGTTTTCCAAAATCCATCCCACAAAATCTTTTAGTTTCAATTCAGTTCTTAACATTGTAAATGAATATTGTCTCTAATTTAACAGGCTGAATCTCCATCCATCTTTATCTCACAAAATAATCTTTTAAAATGATCTTCACAACATTGAAGAAAATGTAATTCTTTCTAGAGCTGGGTGATGTGTTCTCAATTTTGCTGCTGACACCGAGTTAAGAATCATTATGAATATCGCAATATTGCAAAAATAAGTAGTCTCTGATTTAAACAAAAATAGTAGGAAAAAAAAAAAATTATAACAGAAGAAAAAACTAAAAGTTAAAGATGACAAGTTTGATTCATTTCTGTGAATCACGTGTCCATTTCAATGAAACGATTCAAAAGAGTTTGTTTGCATCATCACTCAACATGTCATCTTCAAAGAAAATTTAGGGAAAGAAATGTGTGGAAAACCTTTATTTTATTCATTGATTATATTTCTAAACATTTATTGTGGTTTAGTTCTTGCATTAAATTTAATCCATCTTACTGTAATCATAGAAATATCTAATTTAGGCTCAATGTTCAAACTAAAACTATCTCCATCCACCTTTGCATCCTACAAAATGAACTTTTAATTTGGGTTTCTTCACTACGTTCAATAAAGTAAAAAATAAATAAAAAATAGCTGGAAATACTGAATTAAGCAGCATTATGAATGCTGTATATACAGTGGGGCAAAAAAGTATTTAGTCAGCCACCAATTGTGCAAGTTCTCCCACTTAAAAAGATGAGAGAGGCCTGTAATTTTCATCATAGGTATACCTCAACTATGAGAGACAAAATGAGAAAAAAAAAATCCAGAAAATCACATTGTAGGATTTTTAAAGAATTTATTTGCAAATTATGGTGGAAAATAAGTATTTGGTCAATAACAAAATTTCATCTCAATACTTTGTTATATACCCTTTGTTGGCAATGACAGAGGTCAAACGTTTTCTGTAAGTCTTCACAAGGTTTTCACACACTGTTGCTGGTATTTTGGCCCATTCCTCCATGCAGATCTCCTCTAGAGCAGTAATGTTTTGGGGCTGTCGCTGGACAACACGGACTTTCAACTCCTCCAAAGATTTTCGATGGGGTTGAGATCTGGAGACTGGCTAGGCCACTCCAGGACCTTGAAATGCTTCTTCTGAAGCCACTCCTTCGTTGCCCGGGCGGTGTGTTTGGGATCATTGTCATGCTGAAAGACCCAGCCACGCTTTCATCTTCAATGCCCTTGCTGATGGAAGGAGGTTTTCACTCAAAATCTCACGATACATGGCCCCATTCATTCTTTCGTTTACACGGATCAGTCGTCCTGGTCCCTTTGCAGAAAAACAGCCCCAAAGCATGATGTTTCCACCCCATGCTTCACAGTAGGTATGGTGTTCTTTGGATGCAACTCAGCATTCTTTCTCCTCCAAACACGACAAGTTGAGTTTTTACCAAAAAGTTCTATTTTGGTTTCATCTGACCATATGACATTCTCCCAATCCTCTTCTGGATCATCCAAATGCTCTCTAGCAAACTTCAGACGGGCCGGACATGTACTGGCTTAAGCAGGGGGACACGTCTGGCACTGCAGGATTTGAGGCCTTTGTTACTTTGGTCCCAGCTCTCTGCAGGTCATTCACTAGGTCCCCCGTGTGGTTCTGGGATTTTTGCTCACAGTTCTTGTGATCATTTTGACCCCACGGGGTGAGATCTTGCGTGGAGCCCCAGATCGAGGGAGTTTATCAGTGGTCTTGTATGTCTTCCATTTTCTAATAATTGCTCCCACAGTTGATTTCTTCACACCAAGCTGCTTACCTATTGCAGATTCAGTCTTCCCAGCCTGGTGCAGGTCTACAATTTTGTTTCTGGTGTCCTTGACAGCTCTTTGGTCTTGGCCATGGTGGAGTTTGGAGTTGGACTGTTTGAGGTTGTGGACAGGTGTCTTTTATACTGATAACGAGTTCAAACAGATGCCATTAATACAGGTAACGAGTGGAGGACAGAGGAGCCTCTTAAAGAAGTTGTTACAGGTCTGTGAGAGCCAGAAATCTTGCTTGTTTGTAGGTGACCAAATACTTATTTTACCGAGGAATTTACCAATTAACTCTTTAAAAATCCTACAATGTGATTTTCTGGATTTTTTTTCTCATTTTGTCTCTCATAGTTGAGGTATACCTATGATGAAAATTACAGGCCTCTCTCATCTTTTTAAGTGGGAGAACTTGCACAATTGGTGGCTGACTAAATACTTTTTTGCCCCACTGTGTGTATATATATATATATATAGAGAGAGAGAGAGAGAGAGAGAGATACAAGTGGTTAGTATGATTCATTTCGGTGAATCAGTTGTCCATTTCAATGAACTGATTCAAAATAATTAGGGGAAAATGTGTGAAAAACCTTTGATTTATTGACTGATTATTTTTATAGAAGTTTATTTCATCTACTTAGCCTCTTCACTGAAATCACATACTGTAAATATAATCATGTAAAATCATCAAAAAGCTCAAAAGACTGTTTTATTACATCACCTAGCCCTGCTTCTTGCTTTTAACCAGTGAGTGAAAAGCAACAGAACTACAAAAGCAATAAAACTACTCAATAACCAAAGCGGTAGTCCGTAAATATGAAGGCTAATGATTTATGTTGCGGTAATGTCTCATATTGGTGTGCTTTTACCTTGTCTTTCCTCATTAGAAAGATGATATCCTCTGGTGAAATGGCCCTGGCCCCTCTCAGGAGGGCCACCTCAGCGGCCTGATGGAGCTGCAGGAGCAAAGAAAGAAAGAAAGGAAGGCAATTCAATCAGTAAAGAAAGCGGGAGTATGTAACAATCAGCGCTTGGTAACATCAACCCAAAGATGTTTTTAAAATCAGCGTCACTGACGCACTGCATCTGCAGCATGAAGACCTTGAGGAAACCGATAAGGGGTTTCATTTTTAAAGCGGGACTTGAGTCACTTTGGTGTGACGTGAGCTTCAAGTCTTCAAGTCAAAGTCTATCTTTGCTATTTCTGCTCAAAACTGTCCTTGAGTGCAATGCAAACACAGAGAAATGCATCAAAACAACAGATAAAAATGAACCAGGCACAGCAAAATACCATGTGATGCTGCTCTGGATATGAAAACAAGACAAACAGCCTAGAAAGAGGATTAATTACTTCTATGTTTTATGTGTCCTGGTTTAATGTAAAGACATAATCGGCCTTTTTATCAGCTGGTGCATGAGAGGTTTACAGAGGAATGTCTAAATCACATGCAACTAAATCTTTAAGCTTGAGAAGGACAAAAAAGCTGCAATGAAAAATGTCTGGTGAAGTGCTATAATTTCACTTTGTTGCCAAAAGAGGAAAAACAGTTCATCCATCATGGTGGAAATGATAGCTGTTCTTATGTAAATCAACATATCCTATGAACGCTCTAGAATTATGGCAAATCTCATGGAGGGACTGTAGTGTTAACTTACTGATATTTTTAAACCCGTCCTTACAAAAGGATAAAAAAAGAGGATCGAGTTCAACAAAACTATTCTTTGTAAAACTGCTTTGGACGTGAATGTGAAAAGTGCTATATAAATATACTGCACTGAACTGAAGTAAACCGCAACTAATGATCTGTGATGTATATAATAACAAACACACAAAAAGAGCAAGGTTTGATTACTTGTAGCGCTGGTTTTCTTAGTTAAAAGATGATTTCATGTTGAGGATGCACTAACAAAATGCAGTCTGAAAAATGTAAAGCAAATACCTTCATGTAATAACCAAAACAGTTCAATAAAATAAAAGATTAGTTTAGGAATATAAATATATATGAAAAGCAAGAAGCATATTTAAAAGACTATTAAGACCTTCTGCATTTAACCCTCTGGGGTCTGAGGGTGCTTTGGGGCCCTGGAGAAGTTTTGACCTGCTCTGACATTTGTGCTTTTTTCAGTTGTTTATAAACATCTTATAACACTGTAATCAGCACAAACTAATTTTATGATATTTTGTGAGTTTATATGCTTTGATTTGTATAAATATATTAGTTAGTAATTTTTTTACTGCAATATAATAAATATTAATATAAATAAAAATATAGTTTATTTCAGTTAACATTTTTTTGTTTGTTTCAGATAATGAAAATGTTTTTATTGTTTTGGTTTTAGTTAACAATAAAAACTCTGTTACATAGCCCTAATAAACAGTCCTAAAAAGGTTTTATTCACTCAAAATATAATTTCTTATTTTTTTCTTTTAATTTGTATAAATAAAGTTAAAAATGGTAAGTTTAATAAATATGCGCGAATCAGTCAAGATAAATATTTTTAAAATCCATTTAAACAATTTTTTACATTTTATTTCAGTTAAAATTTATTTTGCTTCAATGAAAAAAAAAAAAAAAAGATTTGTCAAAGAAAACTACTGCATTTTGTACAGCAATAATTTTGCAATAATTAACTCATGCGCCTTAAGGTTTTTTTTTTTTGGACGTTTTCATTATAAATTTAAACTGAAAATGCACTGGAAAAAATAGAAACCTATCAGTATGTGATCCTCAATAAAGAGCTCTTGTTGGTAAAACCACTGAAGGGCCCTTGAAATATCCTCGACTCTGGAGTGCGGGGCCAATTAAACTCACAGAACCGACTACAACTCGTCCAAAAAAAAAGATGATGATATTCTTCATGAAGAGGCACAAACTTAATCCACCTTGAGTCCTGGAATACACACAAGCAATTCTCGGCGTCTGTAAACATTTGCTGGTCATAAATATATTTGCTCAGGAACGTTCATGTGAGTGTGCGAGCGGGACGGACCCCACACATGCACACACAGGGGGAGCTTTTACCGCCGCGCCACAAGACTTTAATATAGATCCCTCTGGCCTGGCATCACACCAAGGTCGACATACCGGCTGCCATGTCTGTCCCACCGTTTCACAGAGGAATGGTTTTTAATAGACAAAAATGGCTGTAAGTATGCACAATCTCATCCCTCACTTTCCGCACAAATCCCAGCCAAAATTCCCATCATCCTCAGAAACCAGAACCACTTTCCTGAGGAGTTATATATAGTATTCTGATATACAATGATACATTAACAATTTTATGACTTAATCGACGTGATCTGCACTAGAAAATCAAGAGTTTGATACATTTAAAATGAGTTATTTGTGGACAATTTTGCCAATGTTCACTCAAAAACTGAGGTGCATAAGCTCAAATTAATAAGGCCTACAATGTAATACAATATAATATAATATTTTTTTGCATTGTGACATTTATATAAACATTTAAAAAATGAAAAAAAAGACTACAAATTATATTAGAAAATATAAAAATGAATATGGAATTAAAAATATTAACAAAACCTAGAATAGCATAATTATATACTAAAAAAAAAGCATTATTTGTGGATAATTTTGCCAGTGTTCACTCAAAAAAATCATAAGCTCAAATTAATAATATAATAAATACAATCTTTTTTTTTTTGCATTGCGAAATTCATATAAAATGTAAAAAAAAAATTGAAAAAAATACTAAAAGTGAAAACACAAAATCTAAAAACAAAATGGAAATCAAAATGTTAACATACCCTAGAATAGAATATCAATGATATATTATGAAATATACATCAAAAAAGCAAAATGATTTGTGGAAATGATTTTCACTGAAAAACTGAGGTGTGTAAGCTCAGATCACTGAGGCCTCAAACAGTTCCAAAATGAAATTAAAACCTGTGCTAAATGAAAAAAAAAAAAAAAAGAGAAATATTCCAGTTTTGGTAATACTATAGCATAAGAAATGTATACACAATTTTTTGAACGATTGTCCTATATATATATATATATATATATATATATATATATATATATTTTTTTAAACCCTGCTTGTCCAATGTGACCTCTGGGTCAAAATGACCAGAACACAACATGAGGGTTAAATGCATATAACCCCATTTTAAGGAAAACTTTTGATTGATTTCGGCCCAAAAGGGGAAAAAATACTCTGTGATCCCCTAAAAAAAGTCTTACAGTACGGCTCTTTTCAGGCTTAAGGAATGTTTTTCCGTACCATTTGCAATCCCTGGCTCGCAAACCTGTCTTCTGCAAAATATCAGATTAATTTGAGTAATTGCTCTAATTTTACAGGTTGATCAAAGCTAAATGAAGTTGGGCCGTTATTCCATTCACTCATGAACACTGGGATCTCTGTGGTCTTTTTCCAGCGAGGCTGTTGACAGTTTATTGCAGCGGCGAAGGACTGTTTTACCATTTCTGAGATGCCTGAGCTATCATACTGCAGCGGCATTCATTAGATTGAGAGTGTTTTTACCCATCTCCATATTATCGTTTATGGTTTCACTGAAGAAAAAGAAAACAGGAGACTGAATCCGAAACGTAAACACAGACGTGGAGGGAGGGGCTGATGATGGTTTGATTGACAGCTGGCCTCAGGAAAAACCCTCCTTGTTTTCTTTTAAAGAATCAACCAAAAACAAATGTAGTTTATTGATATTTTTGTGACCAAAATCAAATGTTCTGCCATTATTACCTCACCCTCATGTCTGTATGACCAGAAGCAAAACATAAGTTATTATATTACAGTAATGAAAATAAATGAAAATTGAAAGTTACAAAAAATACATCAATGAATTGCAGTAATATGAATATGAGGGGGAAATGTGCTTAAAAGTCAAGAAAATGTCACAATGAAAAAAATATATAATAATATATATTATCATACTATTTATTAGATCTAAATAATATAATATTTTGTATTTTGATATTTATATAGACATTTTACAAATAATAAAATGAGAGAAACAAAACAGAATTACTAAAACTTATTTTATCAGTACACAGCAGTGATATTTTAATATCATCATTTATTTTAGTTTATATTAAGTTAGTTTTTGTTTATATTTGGAATTACATTTTAATTTTATAGATTTTTTATATATATTTTGTCATTTGTATTATTTTGTATGTGCTTATATAAATTATAAGATGATAAAAATCAATAAATATATAATTAAAATTATATATCATATCATATCATATATATGATATCATACTAATAGATAGTCTTAAAAAAGGTTTATTTTATTTACAAAATAGAATTTCTTTTTTTCTTCTTTTTCTTTTAATTTGGTGTGAAGTGTGATCTGGATATGTTTTCATGCGATTTATCCAATCATCAAAACAACTCTTCAATGTCCGTCTCCAAATAAAAGTCATTTTTATTTACTAGTTTTAGTTATTTTAGTACTTAAAGTACATGAAAATGAGATTCATTTTGTTTCAAGTATGAAAATATATATTTATTGTTTTAGTTAACAATAACAAACCTTTAAAAGGCTGATTTTATGGTTTATATATATTTACTTCTTTTTTTTATTTGAACAAACAACTGAAAGTAAATTTTATCATCTTAAATTTTAACACAGGAGGACAATAGTAGCAACGACATGAAGGTCTAGAAATATGATGCATCATGATGAACAAAAACACGTTTGCATATGAGAGCAGAGACTGAAAGAGCTCAACACGAGTTCAGTGCCAGCGACTCCAGAGACAAATTCCTGGCCTAAGGAAAGCACACAGGTCTTGTTCCTTAATTAGACGAATCAGTTTTAATTACAACACATTTTCAGGCGACGCTGGCCTCGGCGGGTCTCTGCTTCATGTCACGTTACAGTCCCAGAGGAAAAGGCAAGCTTTCATGCAACAGAACGGCAGAAGTCAAATAAACAAGGCTGCTGAAGATAATTTCCTCTCCTCTGCTACTGCGGCGCTCTGAAACGAAATCCATTATTTGATTACACTGGAAAAGGTAACAGGAAGAGCGGGAGAATTCCACTCACAGCGTCCTTGTAAAGATCAATTACACCATTTCCTTTGAAAGACGACAAAATAAAACAAGCGGCGATACTTTCAGAACTCAGACAGGCAGATTTCACGTTACTTAAGCGGGAAACCTCACTGGCGGCTTGATCACATCACCTGAAAATCTAATGTGAAGGCTGAACAACGTCATTAGACTTTCAGCACAAACCTGAGGGACGCTACGGCGCAGAGCTCGGAAGGAGTACTGCAGTGTTTTAAAAAGTCAGTCATGTGGATAATCACAAAAAACCTGTCGAGAACACACCTGGGTCATAGTTTCCAAAAGTGAAAAGGGTTAAATAAATCAAGTAATTTGCTTAATGAAAAATTTGACAAGCAAGCACAATTTACCCAAAAACCCAAGAGACTATAAAATGTGAAGAAAGCAATTTAATTATGGAATATATATATGTATGTGTGTGTATTAAATTGTAAAAGATTTAAAGAGTTTCATATGTGTAGTTAAATATTTTATTTAACTACACATACAAAATATTTAAAATCTTTTACAATATGTATATTAAAAAATCTAAATATAAAAACAAGAGAAATGTTTTTTATATAAATGTATATTTTATATAAATTTTATATAAATGTATATATATATATATATATATATATATATATATATATATATATATATATATAAATTAAACATTTATCAATGCAAACAAAAATGACACTATATTATAATTATTACAGTAAACAGCAATGTTATATTAGTATCAATGATGTACTATTATAGTTTGTTACTTTAAATTATTACTTCACATTTTTTTGTTACTTTAAATTCTACTTTATTTTTATTTTTCTGTTTTCACTTAAATTTAAGTTTTAGTAATTTTGTTGTATGTTTTTCGATTTTATTTATTTATTTTAGTTGTTCATGATTTATATAGTATTTATTCATTTTTATTTATTAGTTTTAGTTTGTTTACATTTAATTAAGTACTTTAAGATAAACTAAAATAAAATTGCCTTGGCAACTAGCTGAAATAAAATAAGTTTTTATATTTTATTTTATTTCAGTTTATTAAAAATGTCTTTTGTCTCAAGTAATGAAAATGGATTTTAATGGCTTTAGTTATAACCCTGGTAAATGGCCCACAAAATAGTCCTAAAAAGGTGTAATTTATTTACTCAAAATAAAACCTCTCATTTCTTTCTTCTAATTTGGGGTGAAGCGTGACTTGGACATGTTTTTGTGTGATTCTCCCAACACATCAAAACAACCCTTAAATGCTGGTTTCCAAGAAATCGTCTGTTCTGCTTCATAACAACGAGAAATCAGAGGAAAAACATTAGTCAAAAACAATTAGTGAAAAACACTAACGCAGCGGCGTTATCGCCAGAACACAACCTCACCCGGCTGGACAAGACAGAATGTTTTGCTTGTGTTCTGCGGTATAATGGTGATGTTTGGCAGCGGACTTTATCAATGTTTGCCGAAACTCAGAGTCCCTGTGAGACGGGCAGTTCGATAAGTGTTTCCCATTTGCATCAAAAACAGTTTCAGTTCTTTAGATACAACTCGGGTCCTTCAGTGTACGTCTGTTGGATTTTACGCCCCATTTTAACATCCAGCAGGTGAAAACCTGACCATTTATGTGCCAAAGTTCAATCCTTAAAGGAACAGTTCACCCAAAAATGAAAATCCTGTCATCATTTGTGACCCTGTGCCACAAAACCAGTCACAAGTAGCACGGGTATATTTGTAGCAATTGCCAATAATACATCGTATGGGACAAAATTAGGTTTTTTTTTTGTTTGGTTTTTTTTGCCAAAAATCATTAGGATATTAAGTAAAGATCATGTTCTATGAAGATATTTTTTTAATTTCCTACCGTAAATATATCAAAACTTAATTTCTGATTAGTAATATGCATAGCTAAGAACTTCATATGGACAACTTTAAAGACGATTTTCTCAATATTTTGATTTTTCTGCACCCTCAGATTACAGATTTTCAAATAGTTGTATCCCAGCTAAATGTTGTCCTATCCTAACAAACCATACATCAATGGAAAGCTATTTATTCAGCTTTCAGATGATGTATAAATCTCAATTTCACAAAATTGACCCTTATGACTGGTTTTGTGGTACAGGGTCACATTTATGCTTCCTCAGGTTGTTCCAAACCTGCACGAGTTTCTTACTTCTGTTGAACACAAAGGAAGAAGATGTTCTGAAATGTTGGTAACCAAACAGTTGACGGCAGCCATTGACTTGATAGGAAAAAATACTATGGAAGTCAATGGCTACCAGCAACATTTTTCAAAATCTCTTCTTTTGTCTTCAACATACAGGTTTGGAACAACTTTAGGGTGAGTAAAGGATGACAAAAGTTTCGATTAAAGGTGAACTATCCCTTTAAGATTCAGGGTTTGAGCTCTTCTCTGGTCCCAAATGACATTAAACAAGCTTCATCATGCAGAACGTGAACTTACTGTATACAAACCACATCACGACGGACTGAAACTCAATAAATATACCACATTACACAATCCGGCCGCAGCCCGGGAGGTCTCAGTTTTGGGTTTTGCGACGGTGTGAATAAGTAAACGTGTTGTCAACGGACGATGCTGCAACGACTTATTTCTAAGAACGATGAGGCCACACATTCCTACAAGCCTCGCTCCCCCTGGAAAAACTCCACTAAAGCCATTTATTTAAACAAAACACTTTGCCAATTTGTCCTCCCCTGCTCGACAGCAGAGAAGCTAATTGACTCGGGCACCGAACGCTTCTGACATATGTCAGCGTGAGCACCTGGACTGGAGATGGCAGCCGTACTTCCACATCCCAACCCCAAACATCCGGCTGGCGTTCCCTCGCCGAGCTGCAGGCGTCTGGGCTTCGGGACGGGGCTGAATCTGTCTCTGGCAGACGGCTTCTAACCAGACTGTGCGCGGATGAATGGACGTCTCTTACATTAAAAGCAGCCCAAGCGCTGGAGCCGATTCTGAACGGCTGAAGAGAAGCGAGCGGTCAAATATATCTGACTCTTTATTAGCACAGACCACCTATCACGGAGGCAGACGGCAGAGTCCGCAAAGCAAACAGTGTCAACAAATGCAATAAAAATGGTAACTAGGCAAACAGAATTGTGAAAACAAAAACAGCTCTGGGTAAGTTTAGCTCGCTGAGGGTTTTCTGGCAGAACACACTGATCTAGATCAGTTTCTGGACCTCTCATGTCCGCTTCTTACCTGAAAAGAAACAAAGTTTCACTGAAGTAGATGGTGATGTACTGTAGACAGCAATGCAACTTGATAAAACTAAATTTATTTTATTTTAAAAAGAGCAAACTGACTGGTAGATTTTCTGTCCTCATTTAAAGCCTTCCTGAATAGACGAATGAATCTCACCTACCATATTTTCCAGTGATAGTCAATTAATTCACTTTATAAAATATTTTTTAAGTAATAATATTAATCTATGATATTAACTGTATATATATATATTTTGTATTATTTAATTATATAGATTATTATTTTACTATTTATTATTTTATTATGATTACTTAATTTCTGAATTAAATTTTTTTTTAAATTAAAATTAAAACAATTAATTCAAAATAAATAATAATATAGCTAAATTAGCAATTAGATATGTTTTAAAAGTAATTCATATTATAATTAAAAAAGTAATCTATATATAGCACATGCATAAAACTTAAATTTCTCCATGCAAAAGAACATATTTTGGTGTGAAATATGACCTGGATGTGGAGTCACACAGATATGTTGAAAAGGTATGAAATGAGGTGTTACCCACATGAACGTCAAAACGTTTTCTAAAGTACCTACAGGAACATCAGGGGAAAAATATTTCCCTCGTCTGAGAGACCAGAATAAATCTCTGAACTTGACTTCACCAGCTGGCTACTGGTCATTAAACTGATTTGTACACTGGAATCATAAATGTATTCATTAGAAGCACAGACCTGGGCGATTTTCACATGCACTAATCAAATTTACAACGGTGGTCCGTACTGAAGGGGTCGTAGAGCAAAATTGCTGTCGTTGCAAAAGACAAGACCCTGGAGACTGATAGAAAGACTGGAATCAGAGAAACTCCTGGGGAATAAAGGCCTACGAAAGCAGCGCCTGCCAACATCTGCACCTGGTGCTACAGGAAAACACCGAGTGACCTCTGTTTCACATGTCAGGAGAAACGTCAAGGCTTTTCACAGGCATGTTCGCTTATTCTGCAACTAGTCATTCCAGTTAGAGGAAGCTGATGCTGGATTAACGATTTCCCACGCAGATTACACAACCTAAACGAATTAAACTACATCATCAGTCTCTACCAAACAGTCTTTAGCAGGAACTTCAATGGAAATAAACACATGAAAAGTTTAAAGCACCCTAATTATCTTCTGATCACTTTTATCTTATTTAACCCTCTGGTGTTCAATCATTTTTGACCAAAATATTTGAATGTTACATTTTTTACTTCATCAGAATGGTACGAAACTTGGAAAAGATTTTGGAACTTGCTATGTGATCACACACACACACACACACACACACACACACACACACAAAAATGATGAACCTGATTCAAAAAGGTTAAATGAGCCTAAAAAAAGGAATAGGAAAGGAATAGGAAGTGAATTGCATCTAATGGAAACCTTTGGTACTGTGCCCAAAAAAAAATCTTACTGAAAGCTCAATTTTTGAGATATCAACCACAAATATGGAACACAACTCGCTTAGATTTTTGGCTTCTACTATTTATGCAGTTTTAGGATAAAACACATTTTGCAAAATATATATTTCATATAAAATATTAAAATAGTATTTCTGTACATTTTTCATAGTAATACATTTCTATAACTTTAATTTTCACTTTATAAACTTTTTCACTTGCCAAGTTTAACCAAACTTAAGTCTGTGCTTCAAAGCATTCAAGATCTACCACAGTTTAAGATGGAACTTTCATTTTCAGTATATGGTCAAAAAGTGGTTGACACGTAGTAAATGGATCATAACTATCCCATAAAAAGCATCATTAAACTAAAATATAGAACATTAATTTCACTGAAAAAAAAAAAAAGTTTGACCAGAACACATTTATTAAAGTCTTCTCTTAGAAATGTGTCTATAAAGGGATAGTTCACCCCAAAAGATTTTTTGTCATCATTTACTCACCCTCAAGTTGTTGTCTCAAGAAGATAATTTGAAGAATGTTGGTAACCAAACAGTTGCCGGTAGCCATTGACTTCTACAGTTTGGGAAAAAAAATACCATGGAAGTCAATGGCTACCAGCAACTGTTTGGCAACTATCCCTTTAAATTATGACAGTCAAATTCATATTTTAAAAACAACTGCAGAACATGATCGATGCAGCTGTTTTAGAGGTAAAACAACAGTATCTTACATACAGTATGATGGCGAGCACTAGAGGTCACTGTAAGGATCCCATAAACATCTGCTGTATGACACACAACGGAGAGAGATCATTCCTGACTGACTGTCACTGTACCATCACTCAAAGTGCTTTAGAGAAGACCTGGACGATCTGCTTTCACTTAATGCCTGGATCTCGACTACCATCCTTTCTGTTCACAGAAACCAGCACACACAGGCATGCGACTGTGACTCAGCAACAAGCCAATGGATTCTGCTGAGTCACAGACACTCAGTCCACATTCTGCTCCAACTCAAGCTGCTAGAGGTCAAACACTTCAGATTCTGCTTTTGATCAGCATCTGGTTTTTCTTCACACCACGGGTTTTAGATTAGATCAAAACTGTACCTAAACTGTTTTTATACAAAACTGCATTTTAATGGTTTTAAGTTCTCACCAGCCAATATTGATTGCACAAAGCAAATTTAGTTTGAGAGCTGAATCACACAGCCTATGACATCATTAAAAGATATGAGAAGCGCTTCCTCCTTGCTTATATAAACGTAGATTATATTTATACGTGATTATATGGTTAGTTGCATTTGATTATTTTCATCTAGCATCGCTTTTTCATACTACCAGGATCTTCTGCAAAACACAAAAGAACATGGGGTTCCCGAACAACATTGGACCTCACTGAGTCAGTAATACAGGTTTGAAATGAGTTTTCTCCTCTTTTCTAAAAGCAGATGATATTTATATATGATTATATTGTTAGTTGAATTGGACTATTTTAATTTAGCATTGTATTTTCATATTTCCAGAAGAAACCTACAACAAAGAAGGTGAGAATCACTGATTTAGAGAACAAAAACATCTTTTGCACAGATGATGCACAGATGATGATTTATGTGTGACTTCATGCATAAACACTTTGGAGCAACATTTTTTGACTTAGAGAGACACTTGACCAAAACATTTTTGTCATCAAATTGACATAATTTACTCCCCTTCATGTTGTTCCAACCCTGTACGTCTTTCTTTTCTGCACACAAAAGAATATATTTTGAAGAACACTGGGTACCCAAACATCATTGGACCCCACTGACTTCAACTGAATGGACAAGAAATGTAAATGTTTTTTTTTTTTCACAAAGTCACACAAGTTTTAAATGAGAGTTTTCTAAAAGAAGATACTATTTATACGTGATTATAATGTTAGTTGAATTTGTTTATTTTCATTTAGCATTGCGTTTTCGTACTACCAGGACAAAGCTACAGCAAACCATTTAAGAACCACTGATTGACAAAAATCTCTTTCTTACCAGGATAAAATGCACAGATGATAATTTGTGTGTAATTTCATGCCAAATTTTTGTACTTAAAGGGAGAGTTCATCATTTCCATCAAAAAAATCTGTCATCATTTCCTCACCCTCATGTTGTTCCAAACCTGTATGTCTGTCTTTCTTCTGCAGAACAAAAGAAAATAAATTTGGAAGAACGTTGGGTTCCCAAACAACATTAGATCCCTTTGAATTTCATTATACACCCAAAAACAAAGGCATTTCTCAAAAGATATTTTTTCTTTCACAAAAGAAAGAAAGTCATACAGGTTTGGAAGCAAATGAGGGTGAGTAAACAATGACCGAATTTTCATTTTTGGGGTGAACTATCCTTTTAAGTTGTTGTCAGGCAATAATTCAATGCAAAAAGCAAATTCAGTTTGAGAGTTTGATTGGACATATGACCTATGACATAATCAGCAAAAGATACGATAAGAGCTGTATCCTCCTTTCTAAAAGCTTAGGTATATTTATACATGATTGTAGTTCATTGCATTAGATTATTTTCAATTTTTCATGCTACCAGAACCAATGATGAACCAGTAGAGAACCACAGATTTAGAGGAGAAATTATATATTTCCTGCTAGAATGCAATGCACAGAAGATGATGATTTATGCATGCTGTAATGTATAAATACTTTGCTACAAAATTACTTTAATTACAAGATATTTACATTATTATGCATCTGGCAGATGCTTTTATCCAGAGCAATATACATGCATTCCAAGTGCATGCATTGCCCATATATTATATATACACACACACACACACACACACACACACACTCTATATATAAAATACATGCACATACATTAATAAACAATAGTTTCTAACACTTTTCAGATGGCAAACTGACCAGAGACACCATCAATCACGAGGCATTAAGTGACAGACACCCAAGAGAGTAGTGAGGTGTAAAAATGTAACTTCATCCATGTCTTCTGTCACACACCACACACACACTGACAGAGCAGCGTGAAATGTTTTGCAGGCCATCTGGGAAGGATTTATTGTGCAATTCGGTTTATTACCGCTGTGGTCTTCGGCTAAGTAGCTCGCTCACAATTACAGTCCGAGCGGCGCTACACCTGGCCTCTCCGAACAATAATAAATCCATGAGGGAGGAAACCCAAAATTAATGAAAGGTTATCGCCATCATGCCCTGTTTAGTCCTCACTGCTGAGACGAGCGGGTTATTTATAGCCCTGCGAAAATAAACACCAAAATACTGCCGTAATGCCAACCAGACTGTCATTCTGGAACTGCCAAATGAAGAAAAACACAAGGAGATCGGCCACTTCGAGGAAATTACAAGGTGCTGAAAGGCAGATATGCATGGAGATGTCCTTCAAAGCTGGACGGCTGGCCATCTGAAACATCACGCAATGCTTTCTACAAGAGTTTACTACACTGAAAATGTGCTGTAAATTACATGCATTACAATGTATGTCATGCCGTTATATATCCACATCAGTTATGTTAGTTTCACATGGCAGCACGATAGATTTTAATAACTTGATTTATAATACGCATAGCCTTTCACAGATCTGATTGGAAACGTATGCATCTATAAATCTGCCTGGAGCCAGTGTCAGAAAATAAAAATGTGCTTTGGAAATCAACATTTACCTTCTTTTCAGAAGTACTACAGACACCAGTTGAAGCCTCACTTAATATGGCAATATCAGAATATGATATTAGCCTTACAGCTAGAAGAATACAGTACTAATCAAATGGAAAGACTGTATTAGAGACTCATTCAACATCCATATTTTTCATATAGATGGATATTATATATTTTATTGTTTGTTTTATATAAAATATTTAATATTTTGATCTCTCTATTAAACAAAGGCAGACATAATAATAATAACAATAACAACAACAACAACAACAACTATTATTATTTAAATTATATAGTATAATATAAATTAAATATTTATTTATTATTTTATGTATAAAATATGAATATCTAATTGTACATAAATCTAAATATATCCAAAATAAGGACGTGCAGATGACAATGAACATAAATGCATAAAGCAAGAGCCTGATCATCTGGTGGTGGGACGTTTCCTCTGGGAGCAGCTGCTTTCTTCCACGGGCCGGGGAACAGATGAGGGGCGTCAGAACTTTAAACAGACCCCATTGATCTTCACAATAAAACGTGGCTCCGCAAACTGCAAGACCCCAGAGCCATGTCAAAGAAAAGTGGCTTGATTTTGACGTCCCGATAATAACAGCGTCTGAAATCTTTTGTTGCCAAGAGCGAGCCAGCGCTACACAAATATTTAGTTTGATTCGGCTTGCGTTCGCATGCATATTCTGCTTCTATATGACAGATTCAGCCACCGTGAGGGTTTGGCTCTGAGAGGAGAAACAAAAAAAAAAAAACACCACACCGAATCTGAGCATGTAAAATAAATGCAGACGGCCAGCTCGCCTGATTTAAGAGCTCTCAGATTCGCCGGGCTAAAGGTTAAAACAATGAATGTTAAGAGCTGCTTTACTCCTTTTTGCAGCCACGGGGTGAAAGGTTAAATCCACCGCAGCGCGTCAGAGTTTGCTTCGTGACCTCTGAGAGATAATTCTCCCAGCCAGTTTCCAAACTCCAGGCGCCCTCTGAGCAAAAGCAATTACATCTGCAGTCAGCATGCCAGTAAAGCGCAGGCCGCTTCCCGGTGATATTTGCTGGGCTCCGTTCAGGGGAATTCTGCTCCGGTACAGTCAGTGTTTTGCTTGTGGTAACGGCATGACAAGGTGTAAGCCGGGGAGGAACGCTGTTTATCCCAGCAGTGAAAGCAACTGGCTTCGTAAGCACAGTTATTTACTTAACTCTGCACAATCCTCATATCACATTGCAGCGGTCGGACTCAATGCAATCTGTTTCAGGAGACTGGAAAAGCCGAGGAAGCATTTGAAGTAGGTGGTGTTCCCGTTTGAGCCGCCTCTGATGATGCTATTTATACTTAATTACAGATTACACTAAAACCCTTTTCCAGATGCAAATGTCTCGAGCTGTACATGTGCACCAGGGTGTCATGATAGATACCTTAAACACTTATCAGCGCATACACTTGAACCCAAATCACCTTTGCTGAATCATTATTGCCATTAATACATGCAGCCATGAGCTATTATGATTAACTATACACTTAATATTGAAATTAAGAATGTGAAGTAAATTCACTTTCTTAAAAAAATAAAAATATAAAAAAAGGTCACTTTAATGGTCTTATTGTGCACATTTTTAAAATAACAGGAAAAAATATATAGGAAAAAATAAGTTTTTATAAATCAATCAAAGTAATAAAAAAGATATAAAAAAGAAATAATGAACAATATAAAAATAAAATAATAATAAAAACAACTCATTATATCTAATGCGGTCACCCCACGCGCCGATCGCGCTTTTCAGATTCAAACACATCGCCTCCGCATAAACAAACAAGTTCATCGCGGCTACTTTTTGTTTCTGGAAGAAGACACGCTGAGAGGAATAACCCAGAATTTATCTCAAAAGAAGAACACCACAACGCATTGCGTGACGCAGCTGGATCCAGTGGAGGATATCACTCTGATGAGTAGCCTAAGATTACTTGCATCTGTTGTTATTGTGTTATTGTGACATAACTTGTACACATTTTACTAGTTAGACTTTTCCCAAACTATAATTCCTGACTACATGAATGAAATCAAGTGAAATATTTTGAAATGTGTGTCATTTCATTGTCTAAATGCTTCACAATGCCAGGATGTTTGTTTAAAGTTCTATAATATATAAAACCCACCAGATATAAAAGTAGTGTGTGTTAACACTATGATATTAGAGTCTATGAACATTTGACACAAAGCTGTGTTACTGTTTAAGTCTCAGTGTTCAGATCAGTATGTTCAATCATGTGTCCTTGACCTTCACTGTGTATATTTTTATTATACTATTGCAAATAAAATACAAATAATAATCAAAAACCCACATTATTTTACTCTCCTCACACTCTTTCTTACCTACCTCGGCTCAGTCACATTCATATTGATGGCCCATTATGGGAGGCCCTTCGTCTCTCAGGTGTGAATCATTAAATATTCATGGCCATTGTCACTCCCTCGCATAAGGGCATTCTATTAGGGGTGTAACGAGAAATCGATTAATCTAATGTATCGCAATTCTCTCTGAAATCGCTTCTGATCTTAGTTTTAACAGCAGATGGCACTGCATGCTTTAGAAACAGCTTGCTTTCAGTTCCTTACACACACACCACTTGAACTTAAAATAATCATTCATAAAGTTCAAAAAGGTTGAAGCAAATTACAAGAGTGTTCACAGTGGGTTGTGTTTACATTAATCTTGCGTCATAAAAGCAGAGGTGCAAGTACATTTAATCACTCAGTTGAAAGCACAAGCGGTCTTCTTCGTGAGCATTTGAGTGTGCAGTTAAAAAAGTTCTGAATCGATTCAAGAGAGAATCGCGATGCATTAGGAAAATCCCAGAATCGATCCATTAATCGATTTATCGTTACACCCCTACATTCTATCACAAAACATGTTTTACAAATGTTAAATCAATATATTGTTTTCTATGAAGAAGTGAACAGGATCATTTTTGCATCATTTTGTAGCAAAAAAATCTACCACATCCGGTTCTCAAAAGTCGTGTGAACAAATATTCTGTATGCGTTTTATGGCCTTATTTCAGTGACTTAAAAAATTTAGTTTTTCATTATCCACACATAAATTTCTCAAAAACACAAACATGTACTTTCATGCTGCTCACAGATTACTGTAGCCCAGTTTGTGCTGAATGCAGTGTTATCAGACCTTAGCAATTAATATTTTTTTAAGATACTGAAAAAAACCCCCACAAATGTCAGGGCATGTCAAAACTTCTCCGGGGTCCCTAAACACCCTCAGACCCCAGATTTTTTATATTATTTTAAGGTTTTTTCTTCACAAATTCATCAAAATAAAAAAAAAATAAAAAAATTCTGTGTCTGATGACATAATCAAGGCTATTAAGCAGTGAAAATTCACATCAGTAATATTTTTGCCTACTATTTATAAGCCAGGCCAAAAATCTCTCTGACCTTGCGCAAGCACATGTATTTTCTCTGACTTACGAGGTTGATGAGCTGAGTGTGCACTATGTCCTCCACCAGGGCGGCGGTCTCGTGCAGCGGTCTGCGAGCGTCACCGAGAGCAAACCTGTAAGACAAATACACAAGCAGTGTGTTTACGCTCCTGACCGACATGTTTCACAACCACCATGTTGATCCCACAACCCTTATTTTAGTTTAGACAAATAATCTAAAATGGATTCTCTGTTAATGCCATCACAGCAAGCAAATGTTCATAAAATGGCAATTAACACACAGTTAAGCCCTTGGTTGGGTAATAAAAAGGCATCAGCCATTCACAGCAATAGCTGACATTCATTACAGAGGGCTTGAGTATCCGACGCAAGAGCTATTTACAAAATCTGAAGGCCTTTATTCACAGTTTTTCCCACACTGCAGCTGCCAAAGCTTCCCACATCGCAGTGTGCTTAATATCGACACAGCGGTTTCATCCAATAGTAGCGCAAACCACCGCACGGCCACAGACTCTCGCCTTTAAAAGAGGAGAAGATGGGAACTTCCATGAGGAGCTCAACACTTTCGATGGAAGAGGCTTCATCAAGCAACAAGTCTGGCTACAAACTGCATTTCACACAGAACCGTAACAAATGATTTACACTTATTTCATTAGGAAAAAAAAATAAGCCATTTTCTTCAAGAAGTGACATAATTCTGGTCGAAAACCACAAGTTAAGTCTAAAAGAGTTTTCATTTTTGGTTTTTATACATATTTGGCTTATTGATTCCCCTCTTCAAACTACGCAGTGTTAAATTATACTTACCATCCATTAAGTATGAGTATATTTAACCCTGGCAAAAAAAAAAAAAAAAAGAGAAAATACTAAAACTAGTGCCTAATTGCAATTTTATTTACTTCATATGGTTCAAAGACGCATAAAACGTTCATGGAATCACCTAGCGCTCAAACTCTGGCTCTGTGCGTCTGGTTATTGGATATCTCAACCGTAACCGTCTTCAATTAACTTTTATTGCGTTCCTGCTTTTTTCTACTTCTTTCACCTAAATGCATTTTAATCCAAACGCCTCCCAGAGAAAAACCATAATTTACAGTGTTGTAATTTATTCCACTTGTTTAGTGACAAAGCATTTCAGCTCAGATAAAATAAAATAACAAATGTAAATTTAAAAAAAAAAGGTAAATTAAATCAAATAAAATAAAAGTGTAATTTATTCCAGTTGTTTAGAATTTCAGCTCAGATCAGGGCATTTTGCAAGACCATTTGCAAGACAACACAGAGCCCTAAAAATAATAAAATACAATAATACAAAATAATTTTTAAATAAATAAATAAAGTGTAATTTATTCCAATTGTTTAGCATTTCAGCTCAGACCAGGACACTAGTAAGACAACACAGAGCCTTCAAAATATAATATAATAAATCAAATTAAAAAAAAAATCAAAATCAAATCAAATCAAATTTTGATCATTATTACAATCATTATTACAAAATAAAGCTGTTCAGACTGATACAAGTCTCATGTCAGGGTCCTGTACATTACTTATTACACAATTTAGCTTATCTTCTAGCTTTTATAGTTTGATAACTTCACTGAAATGCTAATATTACTAAATATCTCCAAAATAAGGTCCACAATCATGCTGCTGGATTTGAATGAATTGTCCCTCTCCAGTTGACTTTGACCAGCTAAAGCGAGCTCAGCGTCATGATAAGAATCGCATCCATTCTCTTTCTAACATCTAAGCGGGCAGACGGCATCATCCGTTTGCAAAAATAAGCTGAATGTTTGTATAGAGATGTTGGGTTGCGATGTTTACGCGCCTGCGGTGCGCTGACGGCCTCCTCCGCCTCTTTCCATCTCACCAGCTGCCCGTATTTGCTTAGAAACAGAGAGAGCAATGTGACTGATGTAAACACATTGATTTGACAGTCCTGATTCCAGAAAACAATCAGTGTTTAAATACAGTGCAGAGATCAGAGATGCTTACAGTAAACATCTTGTCCATAGGGACCCGGGGCCAGACGACCAGCACCATACAGTACGGCAACAGAGAGCAAGCGCGACTAGCTAGGAGGAGTTTGAAGAAAAAATAATATTTAAAATGAACATCAACCAGTTTACATTCTGAATACACATTCCTGGTCTTAATTTGAAAGATTCATCACATGCACGTTATTCTACAGGAAAAAAGTCTTTATAATCTTTCATTAAAGTGCATTAAGTTGCTCCATCTCCGAAATGACTTTCCCTTTTGCTTGACGTCAACTAGGACACAAGCTACTGATTACATGTTATTCAGACATAGCTTTAGGAAACATTTAAATGCATTTATTTAGTAAACTTAATGCTGCTGCTGCTAAATTGAATGTTGTACACATGTATTATTTTAGATAATACATGTGATCAGTCGTGTCTGATAACTGAATATGCTGGAGTTTGTTTTTGGATGAGCGAGGATAATTTTTCTTGAAACCCTCCCAAACAACATGTGGTGATGTAGGTGCTGTTTGACCGTGTTTTTTTTTTTTTTTTTTTTTTTAAGGTTTTCTGACCCAGAGACTCAACTATTTTCTGTAATTCTCCAGCTGTGGTCCTTGGAGAGTCTTTAGCCACTCAAACTTTCCTCCTCCCCGTGCATTAGGACCATATAGACACACGTCCTCTTCCAGGCAGTTTCCTAACATTTTATGTTGATTGGAAATTCTTAATTATTGCCCTGATGGTGGAAATGGGAATTTTTACTGCTCTAGCTCTTTTCTTAAAGCCACTTCACTAATTTGTGAAGCTCAATTATCTTTTGCTGCACATCAGAAATATATTCTTTGGTTTTTCTCATTGTGATGGATGATTAAGGGAATTTGGGCTTTGTTTTCCCTCCTATTTATATTTCTGTGAAACAGGAAGCCATGGCTGGATAATTTCATGTTCATAATCACCCTGGAGTGCTCAAAATTGTGAATATGAATGGGAATATACTTCAGAGATATTTTACTCATAAGAATTTCTAGGGGTGCCAATAATTGTGTCCAACGTGTATTTGAGAAAAACATTTATTTCATAATGATATTTCCCCACATTTTAAATTCTTATTATCCAATGAAAGGTTAGATTTTTGTGAATTTTTAAAATAAAATATCAAAAGGATTAACAATGCAGATTAATTTTCACAGCCTTCTTTGATCATATTTACCAAGGGAGCTGATATTTTTGGCCATGACTGTATATGCATGCATGCATGTATGTATGTATGTATGTATAGATAGTAGTATATTGCTTCTATTTTAATTCAAATGTTGAATTTAAAATATATAATTATTTGTAATAATAATAATAATAATAATAATATTAACAACAACAATAAAATACATTTTTCTATACATATATATTATACTATATAACAATAATATTTGTATTATTTTATTTAATAAAATAATTAAATATAAAAATTAAATACAATTGATAATATAATAATGATTTTATTTAGTATTTTTATATTTAATATTCATATAATACTAATATGATATTATAATATTATAAAAATAGATACATTATATTATTATTATTTATAATAATATATATATATTTTTCTTCAGTGGTCTGGACATCTACAAATCACTAAACCTTGTATTAAAAAAAAAAGAGGTTTGTGATGCTTGGTGACTAAAACACCAGAACTACTCTGTTTTACTCACTTCATGGTGGCATCAGGTTTACATGTAATGATTCTAAATTTTAAACATCACAAAATCCCCAAAGTTATTGTTACATGGTTAACCGACACAATTATGATTGTGAATTGATTCAGCAGACGGCTGGTGAAATCTAATTAGGGTTGTAACCAAAGTACGATGTGTTTTATATGAAAACATTTTGTGCTTTCTTTGTTGCATGTACTCGGCCCTCGGGCCGCACACACTGCCTTCACTAACGTGGGCAGGGTTTAAGGATAATATTTTTATTTCACAACGCTAGCGTATGTCTTGCTTAGGTAGATAAAGAGGGCGGCTTTATCCCCATTCAATCAGCAACTACTGTTATCCGAACCAAAGCACTGAATCAAGTCAATGAGGCAATTTTAAGCCCAAGATAAACTGCAGAACAGCAAATGCTGTTTATATTTCAGACGCTCTCGTGGGCCGAGGAGACGAGCGTTAGATCCGCACAGGGAGAGGAAAGGAGAAACTGAGGATGGAGGAAGTTTCTAGACTGTATCGTACCATCCTCAAACACAGTCACGCAGTCTGAGCGTCTCACCTGGGATCTGACATCACAACACTGAGAGAAAACATCCGCGTATCCTGGAAACTACTACAGAACATAAAAATAATAAACCTTTTTAGACGTCCAGACCACTGACTCAAGCTAACCCAAGTCTTATTCCTCAGAACACTAAAATAATGAGCATATATTTAATAAATACTTAATAAATAATATAATAATTTAATAAAATACCAACACATAATAAATGACTAAAAATAATTAATTATTAAAATATAATTACAAAATTATAAAATAAAATAATTATTAAAATATTTAAAAATTATTAGTCATCATGAGCAAATCATTTAATTAAACTGAATTAAAATTAATTACAATTTATTTAAATAATATATTATTTTTACATTACAGTAATACGAATTTGGCAGAAAATTTGTCACATTGCAAAAAGTCTTGGTACAAAAAACCCTAATTCAGTAATTGTGTAATGCAAAATATAATTTCATGCTTTTTCTTCTTTTGAACTAATAAGAACTGTTATTATAACTGTATGATTATTATTATTTAAAAAAATAGTCAGCGTGTAAACTAATTATTTCAATTAGTTTTGCAGTACAGTAATGAGAATTTGGAGGAGGTGATTAAAAAATAGGCTTAATTTTGCTAATGCAAAATACAACTTATTTAAAAAAATATAAAATACAAATTATTGACACTATTATTGATAATAATAACGAATAATAATATTAAAAAATTATATTCATCATGCAGAAATTAATTACGTCTTTTATTGTTTTCGCATTACAGTAATGAGAATTTGGCGGATAATTTGTCACATTGTAGAAAAAAAAACCTAAATGGTCTGAAATGCCTAATTTTGTTTATGCTAAAAATATGTTTTTCAGGGTGAAATGCAATCCAGACATGTACTGAGACTCACTCATGAGAAATCTGTATAGATTCATCTAGATTTTAACTACCAACCAGTGAAAGCCCTGACAGTTTGAGCAGTATCTGTGATTTTCATCAATGACTTCAGCGTTGGGTGGTTTTCTCGTGAGATCACAGCACAAGGAAAGCATCTAAATATTGTGGGTCACTTTAAAGACACCGAATGAGAAAAAAGCCAGTGTTTAGCTACAGTATAAACCGGAAAATGTGAATATTTCCTGTGTATCTAATTTCGGCCTTAGAAACCTTTTAGTCCTTCTCCGGACCGTTCCTTAACACTTTATCCAGGATTTTTCCACTTTGAGCTGTATTTGGAGTGTGTGTGTGTGTGTGTGTGTGTGTGTGTGTGTGTGCGGTGGAGTTTTCCAGGCTCAGAGGCGTTTACAGTGATAGGGTGGGGTTGAGCTGGACCTGGGCTATTTTCAGACAGCGGGGAGACGAAGAAACAGACGTGAAGTTTGATATGAGGGACAGACATTAGTGAGTATTCTGAGCTCTGAATTACTGCAATGAGAAAGTCCAGATTATAAAACACACACCAAATCTGCATAAATCGCAAAGGGTCACACTTTAAAACCATCAGGAAGACAAAACTGATGGGAACGATTTATCAGCGCACATTATTCTACTTTTCAGTTAAAATTTAGTCATCTTCCTTTTTTTTTTCATAATAAACATACAGTTTCTCTCAGAAAACCCATCTAATTACAGAAATGAATGGGCTAAAATTATTATTATTAATAATATTTTAAATTATATTTTAGAAGTAATAATTATTATTATTATGGATATGATGTCATGCTCTTGGGCTTCTGTTTTTGTTTAAATAAACAACAAAACATTTAAAATATGATAAAAAGAATGTCAACATACTATCTACTCAACTTTCCTGTAACAATACAAATCATGCAGCTCTGAGGCTCATGTTATTAGTATGTGTGACATTTAGATTGACTATTGGCCAAATGTCTTTTTGGTGCCACAAAGTCACTAAACTCAAACTTTGGTACACAGAGAAAGACTAAACAACTACTGCATGCATATGCTTAGATCTGCATGCATATGAATGGAGCACAAAGTCTAGTGTGACTAATGGAGGTGAACTTTCATCTCTTGTCTTAAATGAACATTAAACCTCACTGACTGCTTCTTTATGAGCGCACACACACACACTGTGCTCTGTTTCTACCCGTCAAACGACACAAAAGCTCCGAATGTGTGTTTAAAAATCTGTAAAGTTACTGGCAGACACTGTCTGCTAAAATAAACAGTTGTGGCAGCTCCAGCCGTAAGTGAAAGCTCAGTTTGTTATTTTGTTCAATGCATTGGCAAGCGTTATTGAGACCTTCAACACTTATTACCCACCGCTTATTTGACTTCGTCCAAACAAATACAGCCATTTCATGTACGATCGAGAAGTACGTTTCTGAAATATTCACAGTGGACGTTTCAACACAGGTCAAACAGACATAAATGGGATTAATTATTCTCTCAGATGCTAATTTACATCATTTATGATCTATCAAACAAGCTCAATAAATGTAGAAAACATAAAATACACTGAAAGTCAAAAGTTCATCAAGATACTTTAGAAGATTTTTTTTAAATGTTTTTGAATGAAGACTCTCCTACTCACCAAGGCTAATCGATCAAAAATACAGAAAATATTGTAATAGTGTGAATGAAAAATTATTATTATGATTTAAAATAACTGCTTTCCATTTGAATATATTTTAAAGCGTAATTCATTTCTGTGACGCAAAGCTGAATTTTCAGCATTAAACAAAGCCGAAAATTCAGCATTGCAATAAATTAAATTATACAGTATATTAAACAGAAAGCAGTTATTTTAACAGTAAAAATATTTCACAATATTACTGTTTTTCCTGTGTTTTTGATCAAATACATTGATTTGTATTTGATCAATACTGATTTGATCAGTATTGGTGAACAGAAAAGTCTTCTTTCAAAAATCTATGTAGATGTTTTGTTTAATGACACACAAGTGAATCTCTCTTTTGAATGATTATTAAATCAAATAAGTGTAATAATGTAGAAATTGATGAAAAATAAAATGTGCAAAGATGTTTGGTCAGAAAAAAAAAAAAATGAAATGTACAGTATATTTTGTATTGTTAGATTCAATTCTGCAGACTCAATTTGATTCAATTTAATTCAACATGCTCCAGAAAACACAAAACAGCAGAGTTGGCACAATCTGTGACTCCTGCATTGAGGTCTGGTTGAACAAAAACACAGATCATTCATCCTAATAAACCCAAGGCCGAAAGAAACTGGCAGGACACTTTCATTTGAGGTAAAAGTTGCTGAGAAGCACCTGGGTCTGAGTGCAGGACAACACGTGAACCCCGCTGCACCCGGAGGCTTCCCAAATCACAAACACATGCCACCCGCAAATCACAGCTTCTGCTGCCAGCGCCTAATGAAGAGAAGTGAGTGATTATTGACGTGGGCCATTCCCCTCGCTCCTCACGTCTGCGGAGAGATAGATAACGTCTGAGCAGCGGAAACGGGTTTGAGCTGAAACTGAGAGAGTGTCGGAGACGCTTTGTGGGTCTCATTAGACTCGGTTACTCTAGACTAGAGATGCTCAGTGTAACGGGTCGACTTCTGAGCAACTAAAAACTATTAACTAAATCAATTCATTAAAAAAATGAAAAAATAAATGAATGAATGAATGTATGGATAAATAAATAATAAAGAAAGAAAGATGAATGAATTAATAAATGTATTAAAAAAGAATTAATAAATAAAAACAAATGAATAAAAAGAAAAATAAGCAAATAAATGAATAAATATACCAATTAATGAATAAATGAAAAGAACAGAATGAATGAAATATAATGAATGAATAAGTAAATAAATAAATAATTTAATTAATACATAAAATTAATGAATTAAAAAAAAAAAAAAAAATATATATATATATATATATATATATATATATATATATATATATATATATATATATATATATATATATATATATATATATATATATATATATATATATATATATATATATATATATATATATATATATATATATATATATATATATATATATAATTAATAAAAATACAAAAAATATTGAATGAATTAACAAACAGATAAATAAATAAATGAATAAAAAGAAAAATAAATGAACAAATTAAATGAATAAATATATTAATAAAATGAATGATTATATTCATAAAATGAACGAATGAATGAATGAATGAATGAATGAATGAAAGAATAAATAAAAAAAAATAATTAATAAACAAGAACAAAAAGAATAAGCAAATAAATTAATAAATATACTAAAAATAAATTAACGACTGAATAAATAAATAGAAAAAAATGAAATCAATGAAAAGAAAAATAAATATACTCAAAAATGAAATGGAAAAAACATTAAACATTCAATCAATCATAATCAAGTCTAAAGGGAGAGCAATCAATGTGTCAACCTTCTTTAAATTATATTTAATCTCCGGATAAGAACCACGGTACGTTATGGCAATAGCAACGCCAAGGTCATGGGTTCAGTTTCAGTGAATGCATAAACTGATGAAATGTATACAAGTCACTCTGGATAAAAGAGTATGCCAAATACATAAATGTAAGCTTGATTTGATTACATCATTTGCAGTGCATCATGGGATGAGTAGTTCATTCCCATATAAAACTATTTACTGTAAGTACACAATCTTCTTTTACTTTAGTTTTTTCCTCTTAATTTTCCAAGTTTAACACGTTTATTTTACAGATAGCAAACTTGACATATGATCATGAGTTTCCGTTGGCTGGAAGTATTTTTGGCTCCTAAATGTGATGTGTTTGTTTTCTGACATGTCAAGAAGCTAACCTTCATTGTGTGCAATGCCAATTAAACAAACAGGATCATATCTAGCATTGGAAATGTCAGAGCGCTGGATCTGCTGTGTTTGCTTACATTCTGCTGCAGTGATGTCAACACAGCACAACATTTTCAATATAATTCAGATGCACTGCTGACTAAACTACTGTAAATAGTGAGTGGAGACACTGACACATCACTCACACTAACTCAGTGACAGGAGTGTCTGGATCAGACCAATAAAACTCCACAGCAGAGACAGACAGACGGACAGAAGAGATCATGACGTTTGCTGTCGACCCACAAGAGTTTAACTAGCAACTACATGAGAACAACTACGGCCCTAAAATCAGCTGAGGACAGTTCACTGCTCTAAAGAGTAGAATTTTATATAACGGTAAATGTATGAATCACAAGAGTTACTTTGGCTTGAAATTGAATGCAAATCATTGAGAAATTAAAGGTGAAGTATTTCATTTCTGTGCCACTAGAGACACCAGAAATGCAAAATGAATGACCATTTTAAACTGGTTTCCCAAACACTGCCATTGGTCAGCCAAACAGAAATAAATACACGCCATTGGTTGAGTCAGTATTGTTGTGTATCACATTACATAACACCTGAGATCCCTTTTTCTCTGTTTTTTTTGTTGTTGCTCTTTAATTTGTTACCTTTGGTTTGATTTGTTTTTTTGGCTATTAACATTAGCTATGTTTCCGTCCACCGGCGCATAAACTATGAAACACTTTTACTGAATAAATTCATTAACGCACATCAAAAAAATGACGTGACTTTGCAATGGGACAGGATAAAACTGGACCAACCAACGGGCCGATCTTATTGCACAGAATCTATCTATCTATCTCTCCATATATATATATATATATATATATATACACATATATACACACACACACACACACACACATATATATATATATACAGTGGTATGCCAAAGTTTGGGCACCCTGTAAATTTTCATGATTTTCCTTTATAAATCATTGGTTGTCTGGATAAGAAATTTCAGTTAAATATATCATATAGGAGACAAACACAGTGATATTTGAGAAGTGAAATAAAGTTTATATGATTTATGGAAAGTGTGCAAGAATTATTTAAACAAAATTAGGCATGTGCATAAATTTAGGCACCACAAAGAAAAATTAACTCAATATTTTGTGCATCCTCCTTTTGCAGAAATAACAGCCTCTAAACGCTTTCTATAGCTTCCAATTAGAGTCTGGATTCTGGCAGAAGGTATTTTGGACCATTCTTCTTTACAAAACATCTCCAGTTCAGTCAGGTTTGATGGTTTCCGAGCATGGACAGCCCGCTTTAAATCACACCACAAATTTTCAATAATATTCAGGTCTGGGGACTGAGATGGCCATTCCAGAACGTTGTACTTGTTCCTCTGCATGAATGCCTTAGTAGATTTTGAGCAGTGTTTAGGGTCGTTGTCTTGTTGAAAGATCCAGCCCCGGCGCAACTTCAACTTTGTCACTGATTCCTGGACATTGTTCTCCAGAATCTGCTGATATTGAGTGGAATCCATGCGACCCTCAACTTTAACAAGATTCCCAGTCCCTGCACTGGCCACACAGCCCCACAGCATGATGGAACCGCCACCAAATTTTACTGTAGGTAGCAAGTGTTTTTCTTGGAATGCTGTGTTGTTTTCCGCCATGCATAACGCCCGTTGTTTTGCCCAAATAACTCTATTTTAGTTTCATCAGTCCACAGCACCTTATTCCAAAATGAAGCTGGCTTGTCCAAATGTGCTTTAGCATACCTCAAGCGACACCGTTTATGGCGTGTGCAGAGAAAAGGCTTTTCCGCATTACTCGTCCATACAGCATCTCCTTGTGTAAAGTGCGCTGAATAGTTGAACGATGCACAGTGACACCATCTGCAGCAAGATGATGTTGTAGGTCTTTGGAGCTGGTCTGTGGGTTGACTGTGACTGTTCTCACCATCCTGCGCCTCTGCTTATCTGAGATTTTTCTTGGTCTGCCACTTGGCCTTAACTAGAACTGTGCCTCTGGTCTTCCAATTCCTCACAATGTTCCTCACAGTTGAAACTGAGAGCAAACTTGACATATGATCATGAGTTTCCGTTGGCTGGAAGTATTTTTGGCTCCTAAATGTGATGTGTTTGTTTTCTGACATGTCAAGAAGCTAACCTTCATTGTGTGCAATGCCAATTAAACAAACAGGATCATATCTAGCATTGGAAATGTCAGAGCGCTGGATCTGCTGTGTTTGCTTACATTCTGCTGCAGTGATGTCAACACAGCACAACATTTTCAATATAATTCAGATGCACTGCTGACTAAACTACTGTAAATAGTGAGTGGAGACACTGACACATCACTCACACTAACTCAGTGACAGGAGTGTCTGGATCAGACCAATAAAACTCCACAGCAGAGACAGACAGACGGACAGAAGAGATCATGACGTTTGCTGTCGACCCACAAGAGTTTAACTAGCAACTACATGAGAACAACTACGGCCCTAAAATCAGCTGAGGACAGTTCACTGCTCTAAAGAGTAGAATTTTATATAACGGTAAATGTATGAATCACAAGAGTTACTTTGGCTTGAAATTGAATGCAAATCATTGAGAAATTAAAGGTGAAGTATTTCATTTCTGTGCCACTAGAGACACCAGAAATGCAAAATGAATGACCATTTTAAACTGGTTTCCCAAACACTGCCATTGGTCAGCCAAACAGAAATAAATACACGCCATTGGTTGAGTCAGTATTGTTGTGTATCACATTACATAACACCTGAGATCCCTTTTCTCTGTTTTTTGTTGTTGCTCTTTAATTTGTTACCTTTGGTTTGATTTGTTTTTGGCTATTAACATTAGCTATGTTTCCGTCCACCGCGCATAAACTATGAAACACTTTTACTGAATAAATTCATTAATGCACATCAAAAAATGACGTGACTTTGCAATGGGACAGGATAAAACTGGACCAACCAACGGGCCGATCTTATTGCACAGAATCTATCTATCTATCTATCTCTCTCCATATATATATATATACACATATATACACATATATACATACACACACACACACACACACACATATATATATATATACAGTGGTATGCCAAAGTTTGGGCACCCCTGTAAATTTTCATGATTTTCCTTTATAAATCATTGGTTGTCTGGATAAGAAATTTCAGTTAAATATATCATATAGGAGACAAACACAGTGATATTTGAGAAGTGAAATAAAGTTTATATGATTTATGGAAAGTGTGCAATAATTATTTAAACAAAATTAGGCATGTGCATAAATTTAGGCACCACAAAGAAAAATTAACTCAATATTTTGTGCATCCTCCTTTTGCAGAAATAACAGCCTCTAAACGCTTTCTATAGCTTCCAATTAGAGTCTGGATTCTGGCAGAAGGTATTTTGGACCATTCTTCTTTACAAAACATCTCCAGTTCAGTCAGGTTTGATGGTTTCCGAGCATGGACAGCCCGCTTTAAATCACACCACAAATTTTCAATAATATTCAGGTCTGGGGACTGAGATGGCCATTCCAGAACGTTGTACTTGTTCCTCTGCATGAATGCCTTAGTAGATTTTGAGCAGTGTTTAGGGTCGTTGTCTTGTTGAAAGATCCAGCCCCGGCGCAACTTCAACTTTGTCACTGATTCCTGGACATTGTTCTCCAGAATCTGCTGATATTGAGTGGAATCCATGCGACCCTCAACTTTAACAAGATTCCCAGTCCCTGCACTGGCCACACAGCCCCACAGCATGATGGAACCGCCACCAAATTTTACTGTAGGTAGCAAGTGTTTTTCTTGGAATGCTGTGTTGTTTTCCGCCATGCATAACGCCCGTTGTTTTGCCCAAATAACTCTATTTTAGTTTCATCAGTCCACAGCACCTTATTCCAAAATGAAGCTGGCTTGTCCAAATGTGCTTTAGCATACCTCAAGCGACACCGTTTATGGCGTGTGCAGAGAAAAGGCTTTTCCGCATTACTCGTCCATACAGCATCTCCTTGTGTAAAGTGCGCTGAATAGTTGAACGATGCACAGTGACACCATCTGCAGCAAGATGATGTTGTAGGTCTTTGGAGCTGGTCTGTGGGTTGACTGTGACTGTTCTCACCATCCTGCGCCTCTGCTTATCTGAGATTTTTCTTGGTCTGCCACTTGGCCTTAACTAGAACTGTGCCTCTGGTCTTCCAATTCCTCACAATGTTCCTCACAGTTGAAACTGAGAGCTTAAATCTCTGAGACAGATTTCTGTATCCTTCCCCTAAACCATGATGTCCAACAATCATTGTTTTCAGGTCATCTGAGAGTTGTTTTGAGGCTCCCATGTTGCCACTCTTTAGAGAAGATGCAAAGAGGAGAAACACTTACAATTGGCCTCCTTTAAATACTTTCTCATGATTGGATTCACCTGTGTATGGAGGTCAAGGGTCACTGAGGTTACCAAACCAATATTGAGTTCTAATAATCAGTGCTAAAGGTATTGAAATCAATAAAATGACAAGGGTGCCTAAATTTATGCACATGCCTAATTTTGTTTAAATAATTCTTGCACACTTTCCATAAATCATATAAACTTTATTTTACTTCTCAAATATCACTGTGTTTGTCTCCTATATGATATATTTAACTGAAATTTCTTATCCAGACAACCAATGATTTATAAAGGAAAATCATGAAAATTTACAGGGTGCCCAAACTTGACATACCACTGTATATATATATATATATATATATATATATATATACAGTAGTCAACATTTGAAGTGAAATGAATCAAAAATGTTAATCAAAGTTGTCCTAAGACAAGAACTGGTATTGTTTTGGTTTTAGGACAACTTTGATGAAAGGTTTTGATTCACTTCAAATGTTGACTAATGTATATATACAGTCAAACCAAAATTTATTCAAACACTTTCAACATTTCTCACATTATCACAGTTTATTCGCAATAGTTTAGAAAATGGTAACACTTTACAATAAGGTGTCATTTCTTAACATTAGTTAATGTATTAACTAACATGAACAAACAATGAACAATGCATTTATTACACTATTTATTAATCTTTGTTAATGTTAGTTAATGAAAATACATTTGTTCATTGTTTATTCATGTTAGTTCACAGTGCATTAACTAATGTTAACAAACACAACTTGTGATTTTAATAATGCATTAGTAAATGCCGAAATTGACATTAATTAAGATTAATAAATGCTGTAGAAGTATTGTTCATTCTTAGTTCATGTTTACTAATGTTGTTAACTAATGAACCTTATTGTAAAGTGTTACCAAAATATGACAAGAACTCGAGTTAAACTGTTTCAATACAAATTCATCTTGATAAATGTCAGATAACTTTCATAGAAAGGTATGTAACAAAACATGGTCAGGTCAAAGTGTCAAATCAAATGTTTGGTCCCATTTTTGTTTTTTAAATCAATCTTACTGGTAGTCCACTGTATGAAGGCGTTTTGTGTATACTATGTCACAGTTTATTTTATTTTATCATCCTCACTTACATAAATTAACTATAGAGTCCTGCACCCAATAAAAAATAACACTTTACAATAAAGTTGTATTAGTTAATGTTAGTTAATGCATTAGTTAACATGAACTAACAGTGAACAACGCATTACAGCATTACTTAATCTTTGCTCATGTTGACTTATTCATATACTAATGCTTCTCTTCACATTAACAACTTAATTAGTTAACGCAGACTAATATATTAGTTGTGTCTATACTGTATATGTAGTATAATTAAATAAAGCTTATTAAATAAAGCTATTTACAGGCATAGCTCATTGTTAGTGTTAACTAATGCGTGAACTAATGCATTAGTATATGAATAAGTCAACATGAGCAAAGATTAAGTAATGCTGAACAGATGTGTTGTTAATTTTTAGTTCATTTTATCTAATGCATTAATCACAACGTTAACTACTTAATCTGTTAATGTAAAGAGATGCATTAGTAAATGTGCAAATTAACATTAACAAAACATTAAGTAATGCTGAACAGTGGAGTTGTTCATTGTTAGTTCATGCTAACTAATGCGTTAACAAACACATTAGTATATGAATAAATGAATATGAACAAAGATTAAGTAATGCTGAACAGATGCGGTGTTCACTGTTGGTTCATGTTAATTAATGCATTAACTAATGTTAACTAATACAACCTTATTGTAAAATGTTACCAAAATATCAAAAATCTGGTGTCTGAATAATTTTTGGTTTGACTGTGTGTGTGTGTGTGTCTCTGTCTATTATATATGTATATATAAATAAATCAAAAAGTAAATATATACTCATTTTTTCAAATAACTTCATAAGGTTAACTACCTTCATGAACTTCATTAGCACACTATTATAAAAAAAAATGTGTTGTTTTTATGGCCATAGTGAGAATAATGTTCATAGCGAGCAGAGCTAAAAATCTAGTCAGTAAATTCAAATATAACAGTTTTTATTATTATTCCCATACATATTATATTCCTATAAATCTGTTTGAGTTTTCATGACTTCACTGCTACTCTAAAATGTGCAAAATGATCATAAAAAATAATGTGTAGATGTACTTGCTGTACCTAAAATCTCTACCGGTTGACATTTCTGCAGTTGTGCAGCATATACACCCTCATCCCGGCCAGACACACACTTTCTGGTTCTGACAGCCGAGCCACTGATGGTTTGAGACGTTTGACATGTGTTACTGACGGCTGCTCTGTGAATCAAACGAAGGCCCTCAAACTCAACATGCCAGTCTTCAGCTGAGATCTATTTTGCTCTTGGCACGCACGAAGTCTTGGCTCTTTCCGGATGGTCAGACTGCTGGTTGTGAATCAACATTTACATTACAGCATCTGGGCATAGCTGTCTCAGATGTGATGTGCATTTTGTGTGCGGAAAAGGGCCAGGAATTGCATGACGGGTCGGCAGGGTGCTGGGCTATTAAAAAAAGAAAAAACACATTGAATCCAAACCGTTATTTAAGCAAAATTACACCAACAACAGACCGCAGCAAATGGTAAAATTAGGGTTCGGGACACACCCACTCAACCGCAATGTCAAAAATACAATCCCACTAATAGGGTGACACAGTGGTGTGTTGCGTTCGAACGTGTCCAGTCATGCTTTGAGAACGACCGGAGGAAATCTGTGCGTTACTCATATCAGTCACAATGCAATAAAGATACCAGTGCTTCAATAACAGGATATGGTTAGTATTGGTAATTTTGAAATACTGAAAAACAACACTTAAAAATCCACCACAGCTTCTGTTTTCTCGGGCTCATTTCAAACCGCCCACCTCGTGGGGAATTCGCTGCTTGTTTAACTATATTTTCCTGTTATGAAGTTTGGGTTGCTTAAAATTGAACTTGTAAATCTCAAGAATGTGCTTAGGTAAATGAATGGATCTTGTAAATGCACAAAATGGCCATATAAAACAATTTCACACGAAAATGTCCCCAGCTACAGCGACACGGAGAGTGCGTCTGCATTCACCACGGTCATTAGAGCTTTAACAAGTGAATTAAAAAACACGGTAACACAACCACACCCCGGCAAAGCCAAACATACTGCAAACATCTGTTTGACACAGAGGTCCATGTGAAATCTAGCATTTTTTCAAGAGAATAAATCAATTGGGGAGTGATTAAGTCAGTAAATACCAATAGCAATTCATTTCCAGCCCTAAAAATTGACATTCAACACCAGTTTACCCATTTAACCACACATCAATTGAATTTTACAAGAAAGTGATCAGTTTTAACACCAATATGTGTGTGTGTTAATCATAGCCTATACACAGAAATGGAAAATTTGATTTACTTTGAAACAATTTTCACTTGCCAGTAAAACTCACCAATAATTACAGAGTATGGTGTTGTCAAAAGACCCGGTACTTCGGTACAAAGTCGGTACTAAAAAAATGAAAACATCACGGTACCAAGTTTTTTTTTTTTAAGTACCGGTGGTACCGAGTACCCGGTAGACCCAATTCTTGACCCGTACGGCCCTACGGTTACAGCGATGCAGAAAACGCGGACGGAATCACGGAATCCAGTTATAAAAACGGAATTTACAGTTTAGCACGGAATGTCACGGAATTTGTCAAAGTTTGGATGAATTAATCAAAAGTAGGTCATTACACTTAAATCAAATCGCGACATGGACTAGTATCTGTAAATATTAAGCCGCAAAAGTCGATTCAGATATGAATCCCGCATGTTCTGCAAGTCTCTGTGTGAATGAATGAGTGGCAGAGACGCGCGTTTTTCTTTTTTTACTACATACACTGAAGCACGCGTGACGCTCGCGGTGATTTCAGCATCTGCCGTCTCAATGAGGACATAAATACATAAACAACATCTCCAGAACTGCTCTGAGAGTCACTTCACCAGCATTTTACCGTTTCATTTGAGTAAAACCAGCGTCATATCATATAGCTACACACAGAAATTTAAAAGGTATTCACGGCAACCCGTCAAAATAAAAGTTTATCTTAAAGACATTCTGCCAGAAATATATTACTATTATTTAGTAGAATGTATGTGATACTATTACTACTGTTGAAAAAAAATTATATTTATTTTTAAAGAAATAATCACACAATATTTCTTCCATATTTTATTTTTAATAGTAAATCCCCTTTATTTACCAAAAAAATTAAATGTTTAAATGTAATTAATTAAAAGTCAAATTAAATTGGGGGGTCATTTATTTATTTGTGGAAATTCAGCTCCATAAAGAGTTTTTTTGCAACCCTTTATTGTATAAGAAGTCTTCTGTCTTTTTATGCAAGCAAACCGAATAGATAAAAATGTAAATTCAGATATATAAAGAGAGTTCACAAATCCTCACAATTCTTCTTTACAAACCAAAGCATATTAAATGTTGTCCAAAACTGGGTTTATTTTTTTCATTACATTTTTATAATAATTAAAATGTTATGATGTAATTTATGTAATTTTTCCTCTCATGATCTGTACATGTCAAATTGTTTATTAACCATTGGTTTATTTTATCACATTCATGTTGCCATAAAAGCAATAAGTGTTTGAGGAAGCACAGGCAGTCATCTTTATTTTTGTGCTTCACATTGAGACTAACAAAACCATAGTAAAATCACTGTAACGTATGGCCTCACAAGGGTTTATCAATTTATTTTCCATTAATTGGAAACAAAGTTCCACGAACGTACAGTATTTCATCAAAGCAGCGAGATTAATTATATTCATATTAGACTGTATAATACTATTATATAAGAACATACTGTACACTCTGACATAGACATGGGAAAAGAGTCACAACAATACACACGAGACAACAAGCTCCAAACTCTAAAAGAGCAAAGTGACTCACGGGGTTATTGATGAGAGGAACTGTCCAAACTCAAACAGCGACAACACAATACCAGCTTCCTGTGCCATAGGCCACCTGTCTCTCTTGTTTAGAACAATCGCTCTGGCGAAAGCCACATCCTAAGCCACAGATACCCAAAGCACCTGCTGCTGCGTCTGCTCACAGACCATTAGCTCACACATGCCATTTCATTTGAGTACTGGATTTTCACTAACAAACATGGGGTCAGGGAGGAAAACACAGCATGCGATAGTTCCAACACAACCACAGTTTGTGCATTCAAAACTCAGGACTCCGTCTCAGGAAGCATCTTGAATATTTATGTGCTAGAGAACAAATCGCTGACCTTTTCAAATGAATCAACCGACCAAGTTCACAAAACAATTTGTTCACTGATTTAACTCACTAATTCAATGATCTGGAATGGCTAACTAACCACTGGAGGAGCAGATTAACCACGACTACGAGTTCAATTTCAATTCAAACATTTTTTATACATATTGAATTAATGAATATGTAGTCAACATGTACAACAATCATTTTCAGTCCTTCGTTTATTATATCCCTCTGTCTACGCAACATGACAACAGCAGAAAGCCGATACCATCTCTAATACTGGCTTAGTCCTGTTTATAAAAGCTTCTGTCTAAGACTGTCGGTCTTGAGTTTCTGAGTCCTCAGAGTGTTTCCATATGTGTGATGCCCACACTGAGTTAGCCAACATGATTCACTCCAATCACAGTCCTACCAAAGCGGCTTCTGTTCCCCTGATCCAACGACTCAAACATATTACATGTCCCGCACATTACACAGCACTCACAGTTAACTCCAAACTTCCATGGACAGGCGTCTCATCCGGACGGGATGCACAATCATTCCTAGTTTATGAGGCAGAGATGAAGCAGAAGAGGCTCTTTAAAGGACTAGTTCACCCAAAACTGAAAATGTACTTACCCTCAGGCCATCCAAGATGTAGATAAGTTTGATTCTTAAGAACAGATTTGAAAAAATGTAGCATTCCATCACTTGCTCACCAATGGATCCACTGCAGTGAATGGGTGCCGTCGGAATGAGAGTCCAAACAGCTGATAAAAACATCACAATAATCCACAAGTAGTCCACACCACTCCAGTCCATCAGTTAACGTCTTGTGAAGTGAAAAGCTGTGTGTTTGTAAGAAATAAAATCCATCATTAAAATGCTTTCAACTGTTACAAGTCCTCTATCAATAATAATGCTTTCTCCAGGTAAAAAAGTAGTCTTGTCTGAATCAGGAGAGAAATCTGCACAGATCAAACAGTCCAAAACAGCTCTAAACAAATATGTGGGTGGATTTTGATGTGAGAGACAACAGTGGATGGACTTTTTCACTGGAGTAAGCATTATTATGGATGATAGGCTCTAATTTGGCCAGAAGTGAAGGTTTGAAGTTAAAATGCATAAATGATGGATTTGTTTCTTACAAACACGCACTTTTTGCTTCACAAGACATTAATTGATGGACTGGAGTGGTGTGGATTACTTGTGGACAATTGTGATGTTTTTATCAGCTGTTTGGACTCTTTCTGACGGCACCCATTCACTGCAGAGGATCCAGTGCTACATTTCTCCAAATCTGATGAAGAAACAAACTCATCTACATCTTGGATGGCTTAAGGGTGAGTAAACTTTCAGCTAACTTTCATTTTTGGGTGAACTATTCCTTTAATTCATGTCATTCATGCTCTGTTTGAGAATTTCATTATTTTGCATGATGCATCTGCTATATATTTTCATTATTTGCCCATACAGACTCCTTCAGATTAGCTCCAAATAGAAAGCTGTAATTATGTCGAAGAGGAACTTCAGGGTACTGTGTGAAAATGCAGAGCCCGACATCTTCACAAAACCCAAAAAAAAGTCCCTCGGTGCCTAAAAGCATATCTAAAAATACTAGGGCACAGCTGGTTGAAATTTATTTTCTAGGCCATAGCAACAATGTTTGGTTGTTTCCAATTTCTAAAAACCGCAGATAGTAAAACGCACGGAGAATAAGGCGGACGTAAATAGCACATGCATGCTTCAGCACTATTAAGGACCGTGTAGGGGCAGAAAGTAAAATGTTTGTCAAAGGTAAATTCACGAGCCATCTCACAATCATAATATAGTAAAACAGCCAGGGAAGCTTCCAATCATGAGGAATGGAGAACCTTATGAACTATAAGTGGAATCAATCTAACGAGTCAAAGACTGGCTACCAATGTTCTGCACCTCTGTTAGTCATGAAATGTGAACTGCTATTATAATGAAAGAAATCTGGACTAATTTGTGGAAGTGAAAGTTTAATACTTAAGGTCAGGGGTTTGTTCAAATCACTAACTCTGAGCAATAGTAATAGTAATGCTTGACTTGGCAAACACCACTAAAAATATGTCTGTTTTATACCAGCATTCATTTCACCAATACATCATAGTTAATCTCAATGCAAGCATGTTTAGACACATACAGTAAGCTGACATAATGATTGCTAGTTAAGATTGCGAAGCAGCATTAACGTACCGTATTCAGTCATAATGAATGGAGTCTGGTAATATTTAAACAAAGGATAAGGCTATTGCTAAAGGCTTAATCAGTGTAAAAGAATTCAGTTGCACAAAACAAATATGAGAAGTTTTAGTTTACAACACATTTTAATGAAGCCATAACAAAAGTCTCTCCTGCTCACCAAGGCTGCATTTATTTGATCAATAATACAGTAAAAATAGCAAAATATTTTTACATTTTAAAATAACCGTTTTATATGCGAACATATTATAAAATGTAATTTATTCCTGTGATGCCATATTAGAATCCTTCTAATATGCTGATTTGCAGCTCAAGAAACATTTCTCATTATACAGATGAATGCTGAAAACAGTTGCAAGGCTTCATATTTTTGTGGAATCCATGATATATTTTTATAATTATTTTTTCATACGTTTATTACGTTTAAACTATTAAAACAATTCTTTAATCTCTCTGGACTTCAGCATGTTTTAATACACATCCCTGCTCAAAGATCAGCATGGAAAGGACTATTTTAGCAAAAACACACATAAAAATAAACAAATCTTAGAGTTATATAGTTCTTTAGCAGTTCATATAAGTTCATGCAGTGCATATAGAAATCAACTGATTTGCTATTGTTCAACCGCTTTGAAGTGGCTCATTCAATCAGATTTTAGTGCTGGCTTCATACATTTTATAAAATTAATTTAAGGACTGTATGCATGTCTTTACTCAGAACACACAACCCAGATTCAACAACTAAATCTGCGGTTGTTGGATATTAACAAGGTTTCATCTGCTGGATCTTCCCAATAAATCCAGCAGCTTAACTTCATTATTTAGTAAATCCAGTGCATTGAACACAGTCTGGCATGAATCCACTGTGGATTTTCAATGCCCATTGCCTAAATAATTAGTGATTCATATGAAATTATTCCTGGTGAGCCATGCTTCTGTTACGGTCATGCAATGCACACGTGTTTCAGCACATATGACGACAAGCTGGGCCGCAGAGAAGCACCACTCAAGTCCACCACTGATGAAAAGAAGCAATCGAGTCCTCAAGCCCCTAAAGACATTGGCTAATTGCAGTAATAAGGCAGAAGCAGAGCTTTAGGATATAAAGATGCCGTCTTGCTGCTGAAAGCCGGCACGCTTCTCTGGCCAGTTCTGTGGGCTTGTGGTTTCCTCTGATCTTTTCTCTAAATCTCCCCCCGTTACCCTCACAACGGTCACCGAACTGTCGGATTATCTCCTGAAGCACGCTTCTACCATCAGGCTTTGTGGTTTATGCCTCTCTGGAGCTGCGATTGATTATAAAGCTTGATATTAAATCAAATTAATCTCTCTGATGTCCAATTTTTTTTATTTTAGAAGCTTGTTTCCTGGTGGAAAAGACTTAAAAACAACAGCACATTCTCTAATTTATAATGCAAGCAACCGTTCATTAGCTACTTCCCTGAGGCCTGCTTGTTTTTGTCTTTTTAAAGACAACATTAAGTCAAAACTGACCTTATTTAATATATTAATAAATGTTCTTTGTTTTATGGATGTGCATTGTTAAAAAAAGTAAATATATGTTTATTAAGTGTGAAATCTTTGGGTAGAAAGCGAACCGATTTGATTAATGATTCACAGGTTTTCGATTTGATTCAGTAAATGATATTTGCAAATTCATAACATTTGGATGTTTAATGTTTAAAGAAAGCATTACATTTTAAGCATTTGACATAAAAGACAATACAAATACATAAATATATATATACTAGGGCTGTAACGTCCCAGTCGATTAGTCGATTAATTGGTCGATACTGTCTGGTTCGACCAAAATTCTGATTGGTCGATTTTTTGCCACGCTCATTTCATCAGTTTGGCACTTTATTTCGTTTTGGACATTAATAACATTTTATAATTTTGCACATTTATTAATTTTAAATACTTGTGGATTTGGGCATTTGATTTATTTATTTTTGTATTTGTTCTGAGTGCAGCTACCTTGTTGTTGTATTCACTTTATTTGGTTTCATTTAAAATTTGGATGATTAACATGTTGTAGTAGCCTACTTTACTTTTATGGTTCCCTTTTATTATTGTGCAAACTGCAAATTTATTTCTAGTATTATTTATTGGATTTGGGCACTTTTTTTATTTTTTGTATTTTTTATTTGGAATGCGCAATTGCGCTGTGCCCACTGCTTGTGTTAGTTTTGAGCCTAAGATGCTTTATTTTTCAGTTATGCACTTTATTTGGTTTCTGCTCTTGTTTGTTTAATAAATATTCTTTTTTTTATTAAAGTGGACGCGCCTCTTGTGTTTATTAAGAGTAAAAGCTTTAAGTCTATTCGTGTCTCAGCCGCGAAGCTGAGCTCTTATGTTCAGCTTCGCTCTGTGCGAGCTGCGCAGAGCGGCTGAAATGATAGTGTCTGACAGTTATACTTATAACATATGACAAAAATAATTTTGTAAATTATGTTGCACATTCCTCAAAAGTTCTTGTGATATCACTAGTTGACAACATAGTACTGTTTTCAGAAATCACAGGCTATATTGCGCAGGTGCACGTGATGCACCGCTGTCAGAGACGACAGACTCGTGTGTCAGACTCATTTCAGTGCAAAATAATTAGGTCAAAAACGATTTAATATACTGCAAATAGCCTATTCGTTTTTTATGTTTATTTATAATTAATTTAGGCAGACAACAAGGCTACCAAGTACTGAGCACAGTGCGCATCTAATTAATGTAACGTACATTTTTTTTTTCTCCACAACGTCATTTTTAGTCGAAAGTTTCAGGACTTCAGTCGATCAAGATTTTCTTTGGTTGATTACAGCCCTAATATATACACAATATAACAATTCTGTAATTATAAAAATTGTCCTTATAAAGGTTTAAAAAATGCCACTGGTTATACACACACACATATTTCAAGGTTATTTAAATTTTGATTGAATGTTTTCTGTAAATATAACCAGTTTACAGAAAAAATTACATCTAAATTCAAATACCATTGAAAATTAATATTTAATATATTTTAGCAATATATTAATAGATTACCAAATGTTCCTTCCTTATGGTGCATGATTAAATTAAATAGTTAAATAAATAACTAATTAAATATTAACTCGCGCACACACACCCACAAATAAATATTAAAAAAAGTATATTTATATAATTTATTTAAAAACATTCAAGTAATAATGATAATTATAATCTAAAAATAATTTTGATGATCCTGATCATCCATTTGTGCTTTTTGTACAATAAAAAAAACAACAACAAAAAAACATTGATTACAGGGGTGGTTAACTGCTTTTTAACAGTGCAGTCTAACATGTGTTAATGCTTCATTTTTTTTAAAAACACATTATTTTTCACATAATTTACCTTTATGCTACACCACTCTGTCCCTTCTCCGAAGAACGCTCCGATGATTTCCTGTTTTTATGAAGCCCCTCCCTCAGAAATACGCAATGGGCTCAGATTGATTAGCTGGCCCAGTGTGTTGTGATTCGCTAAACCGCCAGAGTGCCAGAAGACCAGAAGGCGCTCTCGTGCAGAAAGTCCAAACACACCTCGCAGAAGAAACCCAGGAAATGCTGAAGCTGGATAAACAGAAAATGTAACTGCTTTTATTGATTCAACGTGACTAATAAACACACGACTACGACAATATATGGTTTATCGGAGTTCTTATCATTATAATTTTCTTTATAATAAAGTATATCTATAATGCAATGCCTTTATCACTGCTTAGAACACTATGAAATATGCTGTGTGCCTTAACCTGTGTAAGAAGCCACATCATCTCACAGAAGGATTTATTTCAAACACTTGACTGATGTTATGAAGTAAAAGTGTGTTATTAAATGTGGTATTTTCACATGCTTTTTCAGATAGAGCAGCATTTACTACACAGAGCCGTAGTTCACTGAGAAGCTACGCAAACAGCAGTCATTATCACAAATGATTTCTTCGATTTCATAATCGCGTAATAATATCATCATCTATTTTTTTTTGCGTACAGTAACTTGTCAGTGAACTACAGCTCTGTGTAGTAAATGCTGCTCCATCTGAAAGCAGGTGATGGAGATTTACGACTAATCACAGAACCGGCTTTACTGACAAAATGTGCATGGCAAATCGCATTTGATTAATCATGCAGCCCTATTACACACTAACTAAAGTTAAAAAAGTGAAATCACAAATCAACCACCCCTTTAAGTGCGAATCCTTCTTTTTTCATTGGAAATAAAAATAATACAGAAATAACTAGAAAACCCTAACAACTGCATTGCAATGCCCTGAAAACCAGCCAGAACACTCTAGAATCAGAGCAGTAACTTTTGCAAGGTCAAATACCAGTCGCACTTTCTTCAAAAATCTAGTTCATATTGGCAGTTCATCAGAATAATGTGCAAACGTCTTCATTACATCAACAGAACTCAATGCTCAACATGAGATATTACTGCTCACACCCCACTGAGACACAAACAACAACTCCATCGCTCACACACCCAAAGAACCCCAAGTGCGCGTCTGATAAATCTGATAAATCTGGATGTTATTGGACATGAACTGTCTTTCTGAGTAGGCAAGAGGGCCGTGTTCTTGTACGGCAGCCAGGCACGACTCAATATGCTCATAAAAACAGTGATTAGAGATCTAACGCGCAGGAAAACAGGAACACCTCGCTGGCAGAGGTGATATCAAGACTAAATAGCAAATGTTTCCATGAAACATCAGAGCGTTAAGTCACTGAACTCAAACAAGAGATCAGTCCAGATATAACACTGATGTAAAAAAACATCAAGGCATCAGATACGCAGCAGAAACAGTCCATCGCATGCACCGTGTGTTTAGTGCTTCACACATTTCAACATTCATACTAAATTATCTCTCTTCAATCAAACGCGTTCTCCAGCGTCCATCCTTTCCGGAACATGAGTGATCCGGGAAAACACATGCATGGCGGCGACGGCTTTCATCCGATTCGTTTTACACTGCTGGAAATCAGTAAAGAGACGAAAAGCCATTAGCGTCTGCCAGCAGCTCCCAAACATTCAAACATCCACGTCCATTAAAAAACAGCCATTATTCCAAATCAAATACAGTCGTCTTTTTGTCTTTGGACATTTGATACATGTTTAAGTAACTGTGTAGCCATATTTATTCTGGTTACTGAGACCTTTCACCAAAACATCAATATTTTTGTAAGTATGTTTGGAAACAGCAAAGACGTGACAATGACCTCCTTCATTGTGCATATAGTTAAAACTCCATCATTTCAGTTGTGAAGATCATTTATCTCGTCACTTCAGACGAGTCAGAAGTCTTAACAGCGGTGCTGTGTTTCAGGTCATTTGAATGCTGGTTTGAATACAATTCATATTGAATTTTGGCCCGAGCGATGACCAGTTGCACCGCTGATTTGAATTCTGTTAACCACTCACAATATGCAAATATGACTAGTGAGGAAAGTCATGAATTTACACACCCTGCCTGCCCAGATTTTGACCAAAGTCACACCGGGCAAGTTTGGCCGTTGCATCTGTGAGAAATACTGCGGCTACACTGATGTTGAAGCTTTGTCCGATACAATATTTCGGCCATAGTTATTTTTATGTTATGGTCAATAACTGATATTATGGCTGATATTGTAAATCTGCATTACATGGGTTTTTTTGTTGTTGATTTGACTTCATACTAAAGTTTGGATCTATTAAAAGGAAAATCCACCATAAATTCACAAAAAAAAAAAAAAATTTTTTAAAGAATTTTATGACTTGTGAAACGGCGTAAAAACAACAGCACTACACTTTAAATCAGAAAATAAGATGAAAATATAAAAGAAGATTAAAATATTTATAATTTTAAAATGAGCATTAAATTTAATTAACATTTAATAATAATAATAATAATAAAATGAAAAAAGCACAATATAGCTTAATCCCTTCATCAAGTCTGTTTTCGTTACGCGTTTCAAAGTGATGCCCACAGTTTGTTCAGGCGATCAGCTCGTGGTCCGGTGTTTTGTACGCCTCAGAACAGCTCTGTTCAGAGTGAATTCACTGAACTCGTTTATTGCATGTGCTGTGAGTTTAACGTGAGTTTAGGTACTTGAAAGTGATGGCCACCAGTTATGCTTTATTTTCGTGGCAGATGATTACAGCATTTCACTAGATTTGTAGTGAGATGCGTTGCTGTAAGCATGATTTCCTTCAAAATAAAAGCTCTACTGCCGTTTCCGTCAAAACAAAAGCTTAAAAGTGCAGTACGAATTGCTGACAGCTAGCAGTTTAAATGCAGTCCAAATTCAAAATATCTCTTTCAAGTGTAGAAATTAGGAAAGAAGTATTGTAATTTCCCTATTGTAGTGTAAAGCAAAAAATAATATACCTATGAAATATTCATTTTCATTTATTTTACAGTGCAATTGTTTTACAATATATGCCTATTATTATCACTGCTGTTATTATTATTACATTCTAATGTGTTTGGCATCGTAAAAAACACCAGTGTGAATGTAATTTAGACTGAGACAGTATATCACAAATAAAAAGAGGGTTGAGTCCCCTTTAAAGGGGTCATATGATGTGATTTCAAGTTTTCCTTTCTCTTTGGAGTGTAAGAGGGCGCAACAAATGCCTCGTTTGTAATGGGTTTTATTGTTTTTGTGTCGTCGCGGCTGGACACAGCATCACAATACGGTGAGGGGTGTAACATTTCCGTCTCACGCTTGAGGTATTCGGCCAATCACAACGCACTGGATAGCTGGCAAATCAGAGCACGCCTCACTTCTCAGAATGATGAGCTTTGTAAAAATCTGTGCGTTTCAGAAAGGCAGGGCATAGAGGAGCAACAATAATGTACAGTATGTGGAAAATAATGTGTTTTTAACCTTAAACCGCATAAACATTTCATTACACCAAATACACAAAATAATGTTCTTTTTAGCAACATCATATGACCCCTTTAAAGTTCAGGTACAAGTCAATTCACTGACTTTTTTTCTGACTTACGTTTTCTTAATTAAAAACATGGGTTGGAGCTCTTAATTTTGAACTCTCAAAGTCCATTAGGTAGAATAATTTAACTTTAAAATGTACAAAAACTTTTTTTTTTTTTTCAATTCTTCATTTGTCTTCTTTTTTTAATATTGCAATAAATATCGTATCGTGGACTTCATATCACGATATTATCACATCGTAAGATTTTGATATTGTTACATCCCTACTGAAGTCTGGAGTAAAGGCTGATGAAAAATACAGCTTTGCATCACAGAAATAAATTATATTTGAAAGTATATTAAAATAGAAAAACATTCTTTTAAATTGTAATAGTATTTCACAATATTACTGTTTTTTTCTGTATTTGATCAAATAAATGCCTTTATAACATAAGAGACTTCTTCAAAAAACAATATATAGGGGAAATGAGAAAAACAGGCATTTTACTGTATTATTATTTTATTACATTTATAAGACTAAAGTGGAAATATAAAAAAGTATATGTTTAACAAAAGTCAATCTAAGCTTAATATAAAACCCCTAAAAAGCCCATAGTGTCCAGTGTTCAGCCACTATCTGTAAAGGCCACTATCCACTCTCATTTAGAAATGAATGTTTTTGGCATCACACACATGAGGAAGAGCTGCCAGAAACACGGTCTCTGAAAATGATGAGAGACCTGCCAGAAACCTTGAAGTACTCCCAGACCCCGCTGTAAGAGGAAGGGAGAGCAGAATTACACTGAAGTGTGGTCCCTCTGAACGCTACCACATGTTAACACAAGCCTCTGTATCGTATTAGCTCAAACCGCTGCTACAGAGACACGGCAAATAGAGCAGATCTACTGTACTCCAGAGCGCAGCGTCTCAAAACCTCATAGAGCAGCGGCACATGGGCTCTCTAAATAATCATCTTACTGGAAGACAACTGGGATTCGCCTGGTGCAGTGGTATGAACTCTCCTGACCAGAGTTTAAGAGAATAAAGACCATTATAAGGACAGGATTTTATTGCAAATCTAAGTATATACAGTTCTATGTCTAAAGTACTGATGGCAATATCTGTTTAAATTTAGCATGAAACCAAAATTAACCGCATTTACTTTATTAATACACAATTTTGCTCTTTCTGTGTATGACTCATCAGTGCATTTTAGTTATAAAATAACTCTGCCTCTGAAACAACTTTTCAAATGAAAAGACTTTTTCATTTACACAATCTTGCTCTTACTGTAAATAATTAATCAGAACATGTTAGTTCAATAAAAAACAAATAAAAATAAAATAAAATAAACACCACCTTTAAAAACTGTTCAAATTAAATAGTTCGCCATTTCTTCTCATTATCCCATTTACATTATTAATTCACAAGCTGGGCGATATATCAAACGTGATGATTATGTTCATCTGGTCAGTAAAGCCGGTTCCATGATTAGCGGTAAATCTCCATCACCTGCTTTCAGATGGAGCGGCATTTAATACACAGAGCCGTAGATCACTGACAAGCTACGCAATATAGCGTTCATTATCACAGATGAATCGCCTTCGATAATGAATGCGATATTGCGTAGCTTGTTAGTGAACTACGGCTCTGTGTATCAAACGCCGCTCCATCTGAAAGCAGGTGATGGAGATTTACCGCTAATCATGGAACCGGCTTTACTGACCAGATGAACATGACAATCGCATGCGATATATCGCCCAGCCCTACAATCTTGCTCTTACTGTGAATGAATAATTATTGAATAGAATAAAATTAAATAAATTAAAATAAAAAAAATGAAACAAAGTAAAATTAGATTAAATTAGAAAAAATACTGCCTTTAAAACAGCTTTTGCAAATGAAAATTCTAACATTTTTTTCTCAGAGAATGCCATTTACTTTCTGAAAAAATAAATGAATAAATAAAATACAATTTCTGTCTTTAAAACAACAACTGCAAAAACTTTGAATTTGATTTTGATCTCATTGAATATACCATTTACTTTATTATTTTGAATGATCAGTTTATGAAAATAAATTAAAATAATAAATGCCTTTTCAAATGAAAATGTTTTTGACATTTTTTCTCATTGAATTTCCTGTTTCTTTTGGTAATAGTCACAATACAGAGGTAAAATAGGTTACAAACAGCACTTCATATCCAGCATGAAAGTACAGACTGAATGTCAAACTGAAGTGCAGTCTAACTAGCAGACAGAAACAGAATGTTGTGCACTACAGTCTAATCCGCTGAGCTTCTCTCTGTCCAGTCTGATTTGCTAAAACACTTGAGATAAAACATTTCTCTCAGAGGAGTAACTCTTCTACTATGACCGGTCTTTATTTGCAGCTGCGTTTAAATGACTTTACAGGAGCGCATGGGGAAAACACGGCAATAATGTCATCATGCTTCACAAAGACAAAACGCACCAGCCACTGCACTTAAAACAGCTTCAAGAACGCAAACAGCAGCAGAGGTGTCAAAAAACACCAAATCGAAAAATAAACCAGATTCCTGGTCAATATTAGACTACACAAATTGCTTCATAAGGAAACCAATGAACAAAAGCAAACCTCAATTCCTTTTTCTTTGCGTGAGAAAATCAACTATTCAGGAAATGTTCTTTGTTTATATCCATGTAATTAAAAAGATGATTCACAAGATCAGGATATTGCACAACACAGAAATGCTCGGTCATTTTAGACATTACAGAAGTTATGAAGAAACTGTTCATCAAACTAAAATCAGCACTAAAATAGACACACGGCACCGGGAAAGCCAGGGATCTAATCCAGATATAAACAGCATGAAGACTGTAATGCTTTCTTAAATATTTTTTGAGGCTGATGTGATTTGCATCATTTCCTTTCCTCCTCTTTAAGTTCATTACCACAACTGAGCACAGGAAACATTGGGAAGCTCATTAGACATCAAAAACACCCTTTTATTTGTGTTAAACATGCTTTTGTCTCCAAGATCATTTCCAAATCAGTGCAATGAATGAAAAACTGGTTTTATACTTAAGAGTGACATTAATGATATATATTTTAAGATTTTCAAAAGATTGAGAAAAACTAAATGCATGATTGACAAATTACGATAAACAAATAAATAACAATAAATAAATGAATACGTCAGATCTAAGATGCCATCTAGATGGCTTATTTGAATAGCAAACAACAAACAAATAAATAAAAAGCAATTTAGCTGGCTTATTTTCACATTTTCTAGAATCTTTCCAATTTATTAAAATGTATCTGCAGTTTTTTGAGTATTTTATGGGTTTTCCTGTCGGAAAACAGATAATAGATGCACAAAAAGACATTAATAAAGAGCATAAGAGAGTTTTGAGGATGTTTTGTCTATGAGCCACATGTGTGTTTATAGACAGACAGACAGACTGTTTCAGTTAAATGTTTAGCAAAAGCTTAAAACTAAAAATGTAAAAAAAAAAAAAGTTTTAACTGTACAAATAAAGCCCACATATGGTCCTGTCTCATTGTTAAATATTGCATATACAGTCATGGCCAAAAATATCGGCACCCTTGGTAAATATGATCAAAGGCGGCTGTAAAAATTAATCTGCATTGTTAATCCTTTTGATCCTTTATTTAAAAAATTCATAAAAATCTAACCTTTCGTTGGATAATAAGAATTTAAAATGGGGGGAAATATCATTATGAAATAAATGTTTTTCTCTAATACATATTGGCCACAATTAACAGCATCCTTTTATTCAATACTTTTTGAAACCTCCATTTGCCAGTTTAACAGCTCTAAATGTTCTCCTATAATGCCTGATGAGGTTAGAGACACCTGACAAGAGATCAGAGACCATTCCTTCATCCAGAATCACTCCAGACCCTTTAGATTCACAGCTCCATGCTGCTGCTTCTTCTCTTCAGTTCACTCATTTTCTACAGGGTTCAGGTCAGAGGACTGGAATGGCCAGCAGAAGCTTGGTTTTGTGCTCAGTGACCCATTTTTGTGTTGTTTTTGAGGTTTGTGTTTGGATTATTGTACGGTTGGAAGATCCAAACATGGCCCATTATAAGATTTCTAACAGAATCAGTCACTTATTGATTTTTTATCTGTTGGTATTTGATAGAATCAGTGA